>NC_060280.1:78738924-78837400 GCF_021613505.1 Equus quagga | reverse complement strand
GCCTGAAGACCTCTAAAATATCTCCCGATTCTAACATTCTGTGATCCCAGGAAACTTACCACTTCTGCCAAATTGTTGCTGACTCACAAATCTTCCTCTTCCTGTGCCAACTTTGCTCTTTTGCACACGCCTTTATTTCACCTGGAATGGTCTTCCTCTCCTGCCATCCAAATCACGCCTCCTTCCTGGCCCTCCTGAAGTCCCACCTTCTCTCACAGCTTCCCTGGCCCGGCAAGAATGAGATGATCTCTCCTTCGTCTGCCTCAATTCCCATCACATGGATGGTGCCTCGCATACGTGCCTCAAATACGATTATCACTCCATGTGTACAGCCTGTTTGTCTAACTACACAGTAAGCTCCACGTTGTAAATCAGGGTGTCTTTTACCCTTCATACCCTCATACCCAGCAGGTAACCCACAAATAGGTGGGGATGCTATCCGGTGACAAGAGCAATGGACCAGCAATCAGGAAATCTGGGCTCTAGTCTCCAATGATCTTAAACACTCCACTTGTGTGGATATTAGTTTTTCTCATCTGTAAAATGAATGCTTCGGATCAGGATACTCGCTCGTTTCTGAGGTTCCTCCCAGAGCTGACCCACTATGATTTTCTGATAAAGAACATCCAGTCCTTCCTGGAGTCTCACTCGTCTTTAGATCTTTTCAAATCTTTTGTCTGGCTCTTGCACTGAGAAATAGAAGTGGGAGCTTTCAAATAAGTTTCAAATCTCTCACCTAGCCTGGGCCACTTCTGGAATAAATTGGAATTCAACTGTAATGAATGGCCATAACGTGGATTCCAGATTCCCTCACTTGGCTGAACTATTCCTCAGAAGTGGACTCTGTTTACCCAGGAAAGACTGGCTATTTGGTATTTTCTCACTGTATTCCTTCCCCTTAAAGCAGCTTGCAGCCCCCCATAAATTTAATGCCAGCATCCCAATGACAAGAATTTAATAAAGTCCCAGAATATTCCCCTTTACAGATGGGCTCTTACACAGAAACCAGCATTCACTTCCTGCCGGTATTTCTAGAAACTTATCCTTTCTATAGTTGTTGCTTTTAATTAGAGCTAGGAAGATGCTGTGAGCTTTAAAAACCAAAGATTACATCTTTATCCAGAAAATAGAAGAAAACTAGACCATCACAATGATAAATTTCACCTGCTGGTGAGACTGTCACAACAATCTAATTACCAAAGAATTAGTTAACTCATTCTCACTCCCTGACCTGGTACCACATATTCACATGTGCACCACACCTTACCACATCCCCTTAGCAGCTTCCTCATTATATCATTTTAAGCAGATTCCGCATTGTGACAAGATTTTATAGACATTAGTAAAATGTGCTGTGGGGGGAAAGGGAATGGAATATAGGAGGAATTTTTATGCTGAATGGCTAGTTCTGTGCTGAGTCATCTGCCTTCTTTCCCTCCCGAGGCAATAACAACAGTGACCATTTATTGACTGCTTAGGCGGCGCCAGGCACTGGGCTAAGGGCTTCAATGCACACAGCGCATTGTTATCATCCACTACTAGAGATGGGAACTGAGGTTCAGAGAGAGCTAAGATCCTATCTCACAGAGTAAGTAGCAGGGCCAGGAGTCAAAATCAGGTCTCTGGCTGTGGCTCCAAACCCATGGACGTAACCACTTTGAACCATATCCATACTCATATCTCTTTGGCCTCACAGAGTGTCCCAGTCCATTTCACTTGCTTGGATTAGTACAGATGGCTAGGATCAGCCTAAGCTTGTCTTAAGCAGTTTCTCAGCTATTCCTGGGAACTTAGCAAGAAACTTTAGCCAAGGTTCCTCAAGGCCACTGAGGAATATGAAGTTTGATTCTTTTCTTGATTTGGCGGAAGGATCATTTCCCATCACTAATAACTACAAATTCCCTCTTCTCTGCCTGGTCCCCATAGTTCAAAGGAAAGAGAGTGCTGGTTATCTAGGGTGGGATGAGAAACTGGGCCCAAGCCAGCAGGTTCAAATACCTTCTGTCTGTTCAGCATCCTGTGAAGCGATAGGGAAGGCGTGGCTGGGAGGAGGGAGCTGAATCATCTCACCAAATGTTCTTTTGTGCAGGGTGAATGTGGCTGTTAATGCTGAACAGCCTTCCTCTTCCAGAAAACAATGGAGCTCCACTGAATCACTGACTCCCTTTCAGGCATCTCCTTTTGGCTGTCTGACCCAGTCTCATAATTGAGACTCAAGCTGTTGTCCCTGGCCCAACAATTGGCAGCCATGCCAATCCAGAGAATGGATCTGGTCCCACAGCCTGTGGCTATCTGTGGTGCTCTGAACTAACCCTTTGATGAAAAACCAGAAAATTAGAAGGATTTCAGGAAGAATCTCCTGATAGGAAAAGGATAGTTCCACCTTTTAGATGCCCCCAGGATCCCCCATTAATCCCCACCTGACCAGGGTGGTCCCAAATGGAGATTTAAGGGTGAAGAGAAGTCTTCATTTAGGCCTCCCACGACATGTGCTCTAAGGACCTTTGATCAGAGTTCTGTTTGATGCGAGTTATCAGTGCCGACAGCCCAGTCATGCTTATATGCCTATCCAACTATTGCTCCTTGCGTGTGTAGTGCCTTAAGAATCTTAGACAGCTTGCTGGGAATGTGACGAGTGAGGCAGGATTTGGGCATTTCTGGGTTTCTGGGTACCTCCCTTGCCACCGTACTATCAACACGCCTATCACAACCTTACCTAGCAACCAGAGCAATTATGCAGAAAAATGTGGTTTTTAATGCCTAAGCCAAAATCAGTTCAGAAAAGTGAAGACGTTTCAGGAATACCTTAATCAGTTTATTTCACTCATATTTTCCTTTTTTATGTAAATATAGGAGCGATCCACAATTTGTTTTAAAAACCTATGTCTAAATAAGTCTAGAGGGCCGGGCCAGTGGCATAGTGGTTAAGTTTGCATGCTACACCTCGGTGGCCTGGGGTTCACAGGTTCAGATCCCAGGTGTGGACCTACACTTTGCTCATCAAGCCATGCTGTGGTGGCATCCCACATACAAAACAGAGAAAGATTGGCACAGATGTTACCACAGCAACAGTCTTCCTCAAGCAAAAAGAGGAAGATCGGCAATAGCTGTTAGCTCAGGGCCAATCTTTCTCACCAAAAAAAAAAATACCAGGGGGCCAGCCCAGTGGCGTAGTGGTTAAGTTTGCACACTTTGCTTTGGCAGCCCGGGGTTCGCTGGTTTGGATCCCAGGCACAGACCTATGCAGTGCTTATCAACCCACGCTGTGGCAGGTGTCCCACATATAATGTAGAGGAAGATGGGCACAAACGTTAGCCCAGGGCCAGTCTTCCTCAGCAAAAAGAGGAAGATTGGCAGCAGATGTTAGCTCAGGGCTGATCTTCCTCAAAAATAAATAAATAAATAAGTCTAAAGGAGTATTTTTAATACACTAAAATGAAAATTCTAAGTAATGGTCGGGGGGCATACCTTAATTCATAGTTCAGCCCAAATCACACAGCTGGTCAATGATAAAGCCAAGACAAGAATCAAGGACTCTTGTCCCCAGTCCCAAGATCTTTTTGTTGTGTCTCCAGGCTACTGTGGGCTGACACTGGGTTTCCACATCAGGTGTCCCCCAAAGGCAGCCGTCTGCTCAGAGCTCTGCTGGAGGCCTGCCCACCCAGCTGGGCCCTACCCTCAGCACAGGCGACAATGAATTTCTATGAATGCATCCTGCTTCCAGGGTCAAGTACTTTCATTCTTTCTTCTTGGGCAGCCACTTACGGGGACTGAAAAGAAGTCACCAGCTGGCCTACACACTGCAGAAGAACCTGGCTCAGGCGTTAGAGCCTGTGGCCCCCAGTTCCCACTCGTCCCAAGGAAGGTGTGTGTCAGGAGCCACACCGGGGCTCGCAGAGGGAGCAGTTCTCACCTGGGCGAACAGAAAAGACAGTGCTCACGTCTAGAAAAGATACTGCTCCCAGAGAGGAAAGAAGACCCAAAGGCCTCTGGGATGGGCCTGAAGGAGTGTTAGGACTTCAGCGAGGGTCGGGGCTGACCTACGCAATGCCCTCAGGACCCCAGTATACTGTCCCAAGGCCCGGCTGACACCGCTCTCTTCGGACTTGTGCTCCATGTGCTGCTGTCATGAAAATCTTTGGCAATCTCAACCAGGTCTTTTTGGTGGCTTGAGGGCTACAGGGGAAGGGGACCAGATATTGCTTTTGAGCTTTGTGGTTGTCTGAAAAGACCAGGCTTGTGCTAGAAAGTTTTGGTTGTCAGAGTGAAGAAGTAAGGAGACTGGCCCATTGTTCAGAGAACCTGGTAAGAAAATCTTCAAAGCCATGAGAACCAGCATAGAGGAAGGGTCATGAATTGTACAAACAATCCTAAAGGCTAGTCCTAGCTCCACCATTTATTTGTCATGTGCCCTTGAGAAACTAAAAAAGCCATGAACATTAGCTTCCTCATTTGAATATGGGGATAAAAATAAATACTTTGAAGGGGTGTTGGAGAACAAAATGAAATAGTGTACATAAAGTACTTGGCTCCTAGCAGGTGCTCCCAAAATATTTGTTCTTTCTTCTAAACCTTGAAGATTCCATCAGCATTACGTTTTAAAACATCTTTTTAAACAATAGAACCCTTTGTAAAATTGTCAGGTGTTTTGCCTTAGAAGCTGTGAGATTTGTAGGATGTAATCGGATATTATTTTAATAACTATGAGTTGTGTGGTCCTACTGGTCAGGAAGAATATGGAAAGGAGATATAATTCCATTAATGTCAACGGTCATTGGAGCTGAATGGAAAAGAAATTAATATATCCTAGACAAAGCAAAGCAAAATCAAGCCAAGTCATGTAGCAGCCTGAGTTGGTTGTAGGCTTCCATGACTAGCCTGGGATGGGGCTTAGTGGAATAAAATGAATGTAAGCAGGGGTGATACCCTAAATTCTTAACACCCTGTACAGTGCAGGTCCCAACAAACAGGGCAGATACCAGTGGCAAGAAGCCGCTGTGCAGCCACACCAGTTTGTACAATCCTGTGTACAAGGCCAACTGCTCGGACATCATGAAGCTCCCGGTGTGGACCACAAACAGGGCTGGCAAGAATCCAGGCTGACCGCTCTGAATTCTCCCAAAATTGCTTGGGATGGCATTATTATTTCCTCAGTCAGTAAGTATCTTTTAACTCTGAGAAGATTTAGAATGAAGAAGAGAAATATTTAAGAGGACCAAACTTATAATATTAATATTTATGCATTAAGAAGAAATCTGTGCCGATTTAGTAGTATAAGTATTCGTAATAATCAAGAGAATTTGCCATATTATAAAATATACCTGCATTGAAAATTCTCATTTGAAATGTGTAGTTAATTGATTCAGACTTGTATATTTAAGTTTAATCTTTCATAGTTTATACACAGTTTTGGAACAGTTAAGAGTACTTAAGGATCACCGTATACATGTTTATTTTATTAAATTTATAAGAGTTATTCAAGAAGTTGAGAAGGCTTATTTTGTTAAGATATTGAAGGACTTCAAAATGATAATAAAATATTCAATTTATGAATGCAGTTTAAAAAGCTTAGACACATTAAAGTCTGTAAATGGGTTCAATTATTAATCAAAGGCCTCCTTAAAAGTGATTGACAACATTTGCTAAACTTATAAATAGAATAAGATTTGTAAATTGAACTTTAAGGTAAAACTCAGTTTTTGAATATATAACTTTAATAAATTGTGTTAATTTTTAAAAACCAAAGAAACTTCTGAATAATATTTTCTGTATATGAAATCTGTTCCTGAGGGCAAAAAGGAACTCCCCTTTGGGGAGAAAAAAAATTAAATCTTAAGAAGAAATCGCAATAAATAAAGCAGAACTCTAATTGAAGAGGCATAGGGCCTGGATCCAGCTTACTGTCTACCTCTTGGCTTCTCTCTCAACCCCAGACAGACGCAAATCTCACCACCACTTCCAGCCCCGCCCCCTCCACGTTCAGCTCACTCTCCACCCAGCAAGGAGATGAACTAAGCAGCACAGGGACAGTCAATGGAGGACACATACCAAATAACGTAAAGATCTCTACACCTGAATTTGCATAACAATCTGTGAGAGTTTAGAAAAAGTACTTAAAATCTCTGAGGTTCAGTTTCTTCTTTTCTAAAGTAGAAATTTTAAAAATTTCTACTCTGAAGGTTATTAAGAAAAGTATATGTAATTCCGTATTTTTTCAACTTTCACCACTAGCCACTGGGGGTGTGGCTGTGAACAAGACACAACCCTCCCCTTGAGAATAGTTAAAGTGATGATTGCACGTATGAACACAGCTCAGCCAACGGCTGCCGTGCTTGCAGCTCATATGCATATGGAGGAAACCAACGTGGCCATTGAGGTCGGAGAGATCTGGGTTGGAGTCCAGTCATGCCACTTACTAGCTGTGTAACTGTGGCCTCTGAGTCTGTTTTCTCTTCTGTAAATGAGGAAAATTGACTACAATAGAGAGTAGTTGAGGGGATCAAATGAGATGGTGTATGTGACAACATCTGGCACAATGCCCAGAATATATAGGAGATTCTCACCATATTGTAAATACTACATGCATAGGACAGGTTCTTTCCAGCCCCAATCTACTGCAAAAGGACACCAGAGTGCAGAGCTAACACCAAGTCAATGTCTTGTTGACCTCTGGGATAGGGAGAATTCTGGAATTGCTGCTGGCCAGGAAGCCTGGCATTCTCTCCTGTACCCGTGGCCCTGACTGACCCTGAGGAACCAGTCATTATTCTGGAACAGATAAACCAGCATCTGGTTCTATTCAAAGTTTCTCTCCCTTTCATGACCTTAGAAGTTTATATAAGATGCTACATCCACATCTGACCTCTGTAATCCCAGCTCCTTTTGTTTCAAAATTTCCCGGTAGAGATATTGGCTGTGACCCTCCAGTTTGCACCCATTTTTCTGGACACCTGCATAACTCTTCATCTACCAAATGTAAGGGCCCTCACTTGGCCTAGTGGTGATGAGTCTTAAGGAGTCTTGTCAGTCCCGAATTCACACTGAAGCCCAGTAAGGTACCCTAGTATCAGCAAGATATTCCCCAGCAGGTATTCCTTCTTAGAGCTCTCATTCCTGGACACAAGCTTCTCACCCAACTGCTAAAATGAACCCTCAGGGAACAAAATTCTCAGAAGTCCTTTGTGCCAGAAACATCTTGCCATGCTCCCCTGGCAGGAGGGCAAGCCCCCAAATCAGGGAGCTACTTGGACTACGCCATCCCTAAGGCTTCCATTCTCCCCTCTCCTGTTTTTCCCCCTTATACACAAAAGGAGTGATCTGATCACATTCCCAGAAAGGCTGCCCTGATACCCGAACCTTCTGAGCCAGGAAACTATTCCTTCTGTCCCGAGAGAGAGAGATCTTACTATGGATATTAGCTTTGCTGTCTGCTTCCAATCACCCTTCTAGTAACTGTACCTGGAATTTCCTCTGAGAAATCGCTGCCTCTCCACTCTCAGCCCCCGTGCTTGGGTGAAACTGATTCCACCCCAGCTGCCAGGGTGACCCTGGCCAAGGGGAGTGTTTTGTCAGCTTGCAGGTCTATAACAAAATACCATAGACAGTGGCTTAAGCAAGAGGAATTTATTTCTCACAGTTCTGGAGGCTGGGAAGTCCAAGCTGGCCACTTTGGTTCCCAGTAAGGCCTCTCTTCCTGGCTGGCAGAAGGCTGCCTTCTCACTGTGTCCTCACATGGCAGAGAGAAAGAGGAAGCTCTCTGGTCTCTCGTATAAGGGCACTAATCTCATCGTGAGGGCACCACCCTCATGACCTTGTCTAACCCTAACTACCCCCAAAAGGTCCCATCTCCAAATAGCATCACACTGGAGGTTAAGCCTTCATCATATAAATTGGGGAGGGACGCAATCCAGTCCATAGCCTCACTTCCCTGGCCATGTGCCTGGGTCAGGGACGAACGCGGAACACAATCAGAGCTGATGAGACCAAGCACTTGCTCCTTCCCTGCCAGACTGAAAACCTTAGAGGATGAGCCTGAGCTATGAGCAGGCATCTTAACACCACACAGAGGACAGAAAAGCTGAGAGAGAGAGAATAGGTCCCAACGACACCCGGCCTGAAGGCTACCTGCACTTCTGTATGTTTTGAATGCTGTAAGGCAAAATACTCTCTTTTGCCTTAGGTAATTTAGGTTAACCTTTTATTAGTTGTAACTCCAAGAGTCCTATTTATACAAATCCATACCGATTCATCCAGTGCTATGCTGGAGAGAACTCATGAGAGCCAGTTGTTAAATTTTCAGGAATTGTGCAAACCAGGTGTTAAACACAGGCATTATTAACGATTAAATTATGCAGCTAACAATCAAATCAATTATTTTTTTTTAAACTAGTAAATACTCAAAACCCATCACTTCCTGATAAGTGTAAGTTATTTGTGCTTTGAGGTTATTTCCATCTACTGTGTCCGCCTGGTAGAAACACTATACGGGGTGCCTGTCTCCTCCCAACTCATTATTCAGCAGCATCACTTGGGCAGCTGGAAACTGACCAGGGTGGGAGTATTTTCACCACGAAAATTGGCAAACACTGCAAAATCAAGACCAGGTTTATTGGTTTGTTGATTGTCTAGACTTAAGAAAGTGGTGGGAAAGTGTGAATGATGCAGATTAAATTTAAAAGCGCATCACGTGTGTAGTTGTTAAATTGCAACCAGAACAAAAACTTGAGGAAATATTCTTCCAGAGTTTGAAAATTATTACTTGATTGAGTAAAGAATATTTGCAGCTGCTGTCGTCACCTGGTACCATTGTGCTGGTCCTAAGACCTCAAAATGAATAGGATGCAGCCTTGTGCTCAGGGTGATTTGCTCAAGACCGAGCATCATAGAGGACACAGCAGTAAAAGACATTGCAGCTATCATCAAGAAGCGTATCATTTAATTGTAAAGAGAAGCCCAGTGCACAGAAAATACAGTAGAGTCTCTAGGCCAAGGATAACAGGTATCTGTTATGAATGCCACCATCTTCCCATCTACACCTATGTGAACAATGCCAGCACTCTGCCCTGAGCCAGGATGTGGCTCCAGCCTCCTGCCCAAGAGAAGCCTCAGGCTGTGTCTTCCTGGGTGCCGTCACACAGAGCACTAACTACGGGATAGCCCAGTTTAGAGGTTCAGAAGAGAGAGATCAGCTGGAACTATAGAACTTAAAGGAGGCTTTATAGCAAAGAAACTTGAAAAGGGCCTGGAAGGATGAGTAAGGACCTTGTTAGAAATGCAAATTCCCAGGTCCCACTCCAGATCTACTGAATTAGAAACTCTGAGGGTGGCCCCAGGAATCTTGCTTTAACCGCCATCCAGGTGGTTCTGATGTGTGCTGACACGTGAGAACCACTGGACTACGCCCGGCTCCTCCTCCAGCTGCTTTCTTTCACATGTCATTCCAGCTGATCCTTACAACTGTCCTGTGCAGCAGGTAGGCAAGCTAGCACATTTCTCCTTCTCACAGACATTACGGGACTCACCCAGGGCCATGCCGCTGACATGCAGCTGAGGCTGGGCCACAGCCAGGTCTCCGGGTGCCGGAGCAGTGTTATTTCCATCAGACCTAGGGGAAGAGAGAACGCTGGTGGCAGGATTCCCTCCAGCCCCAGCCTCCCAATTTCCTCTCTCACCTTCCCAAGATGTTGGCCAGCCTCCTGACAACAAGCTGTGAAGAAAAGGCCTGTGGGGGCGATGACAGCTGCCTGACAGAAGGAAGGTGATAGGGTTTGGTGCTGAGCTCCCACCACACTCATACCTGCAAGGACAGAAAGTAGACTGCACCACAGCCAGCGCCATTTGGCCAGGCTCAGGGAGCCAAAAGCCGCGGCTCATCTGATACCACAGCCCAGAGCTGGGTAATGGCAAGAACGTGGAAACTCAGTCTGCAACAAACCCCAGGAACACAGCCGTGGAGTTGGTCCAGGATCCAACTCCTTGTGCCAAGCCCTCTCGGGAAGAAATGATCAGGGTTTAAAGAGGAAGTGTCTCCAAAGCGAGGCCAAGCCCGACAGGTCAGCCTGGGGTAGCAGAAAGGGCAACAGCTTTCAAGTCAGACACGCCTGGGTTTGAAATCAGCTCCACTGTTTACAAGTTCTGAAAACCATGTTCCTTACCTTCTCTGAGACCATTTCTTCCTCTGTAATACGGGGGTGACACAGGTGGTGAGGCTGGAGTGAAATAACACACGCAAAGGTCCTGGCAGGGGCCTTGGCCACTTCCCTCCTTCATTCTTCCCTTGGGGAGTCCTCTTTCTCCATCTCCATGGATCCTGGGACAGGGATGCCAAAGGTGCTGAGGAACCAGGCTAAAGGGAAAAACTCTGCCCAGGGCAGAAGACACCTTCTAGCATTAGATCGTGAATCTGTGCGCTACTAGCTCTGGTAGGAGTATGTCTTACTGGCTTTATCCAGCATTCATGAGAATAATAATGAGCTGCTTTGTAATTTATGCAATCTCAGGCACGAAGAAATTAATCTGGAATTCTCCAGTTCTCTCAAATTAATTAGTAATTGTCAGTAATCAGTAATTCTTTAGCAAACTATACCCAAAGGCCAAATCCAGCTGAGTGTTTATTTTGGTAAATAAAGCTTTATTGGAACATAGCCATGCTCACTCCTCCACATATTATCCACGGCTGCTTTCATGCTATAAAGGCAGAGTTGGACTGTAGGGCCTACAATATTTACTGTCTGGCCCTTTACAGAAAAGTTTACTGACCCCTGCTCCAAAAGAAAGCATAGCTAGATCCAATTGTTGTAGTTTGAGCTCTCCAACAACTAGACTCTGAGAAGGCATTTAGGCTTCAGGATGTTAAAGAGGGAAAGCCCCTGGGACCTACACCTCTGGAAGGGGGAGGAAGGAAGCAGGAGTGGCCACTGGGAGAAGACAGGCTGCGATACAGGTCCAGCAGGCCTGGCCGATCCCACAGTCAGAGCAAATAGCCCCTCAGAGGTATCCTGCATTGGCCGAAATCGCTGGGCTTTTATACTCTGCCTGGATCAGTCATTGGAAGTGGGCCACCCCCAAAATGGCTGACCTTGGGCAAGGCAGCTCCCTAAGGAGCTGACTGCTAGAGGCGGTTTACTGACAACACTCCAAGCACCTAGAGCAACAAATCCACCCTCGACTTTGACAGCACGTCCCCATGCCCACCACACGCACCCAAGCGTCTTTAAGTGTTCCCTCACCATCCTCCTGAAGCACCCTGCACGTCCACCCTACTGAGTCAGTTGCCGTCTGAACCACCTCTGGATGTGGTAGATGTCGTCAGTGGGGCGCAAAGGTCAAAATGGACAAAGGGTTTTCAGAATAACAACTGAGATATCACCTTCAGCTTATTCTCAACAATATTCTTGAAAAATGTTTTGTCCATAAACTTTATTGAAAATCATAAATAGAGAAAGCCTATGAATATATGAATGCCATTCTTGGGGAAAAGTGGACTTTCTATTTCTGTCAGAATAACACCTAGACATTTTGATAAAATCATTGGGGAGATACAAGTTAAAAAAAAAAAACAAGCCCATAAATCTCACCTCAATATAAAAACATCGTTAACATTTTGGTACACATCCTTATAGACTTTTTTCTACTGATCATCACATCAAATAAAATCAATTGGGACCACACTGTTTAGTCACCTGCATTTTTATAAATATTATTTCATTTAATTCTCATAATAGCCCTGCAAAGTAAGACGTAATATCAATAGTTTTATAAGAATAACTTGAGGGACAGAAAGGTTAGCTTGTCCAAGTCACGTGACAGAGCCAGAATGCACACCCAGAGCATCCTTCTTCAGAGTCCGTGCTCACCTCCCTCCGGCTGCCTCCCCGATGATGACCCATGCCATGGAGACGGCAGGGCCCAAAAGGAAGGCAGTCACTGAGAGGGATGGTTTTCAATGCTGGACTTGGTGACTGCTTCTATCTAGGGCATAAAGGGAAGGAAAAAATTTAAAAGTGATTCTAATTTTTCCAGCCTGGGTAGCTGGGAGAATGATAATCCCACAGATGATACAAATTTCACAATCTCTTTAATGACACATATAACTTCTACTAGGCAAATAGTATTCCCTCAATTCAGACCCGCCCCTAACTCAGACAGGGCCCTGTGCACTGTGTGAGCCAGCGAGGTCTTATCAGTCTGCAATCCAGGCAGCTAAGGAGACCTGGCCCCAGCTGAAGCTCGGTGGGAGCCCAGGTTGGGGCCAGAGCACCACATCTGTGCAAGCCCAGGCCCAGCTACACTGTGCTTTCCCACGGCGGCTTCTCTATAACGAGCGGGGCATCTGGACCAGGCACCAGGCTAAAGTGCAGTCAAGCAGAACGGTCCCCTCCACATACACCAAGTTGGACTTGATTTCTGCCCTAGCAGGGATGGGAACAACAACTTTTTGCCAAAAGAAAAGAAGAAATCAAAACAAAAATTGTACTTCTTCCCTGGGCGGCATGTTCCTGGCTTGACTTATATCACTTACATAACAGGGATATTATTTGTTAGAACAGACAGAGAGTTTCGAGAAAGGCCAGAAATGCCAGCCTGGGATTCGGTCCCCCAGAGTTCCGACACCGAAAGAAGGGCAAGCAACAGTGTGTGTGTGGGAGTCAGGAATGTCTCCTCTGATTCCAGCCTCCGGAGCCAGCCACACCCTGTCACAGACACGGGAGTGCAGCCCCCAAGTCAACAGTGGAAGAGGGGCTTTGAGACAAAGAAGGAGGGGTGGGCACAGGCTTCCTGGGACCCTTAGGATTCTGAACCCTTTGAATGGCTCTCTGACAAATTCATCTCTGACAGGGAACACAGTGATTCACTGACAAAGAGTCCGGTTCAACTGTTGTGTTCTGTTGTACACAGAACCCAACTCCACCATCCACAGCCCCCAAACCCGAGATAATTTGTTTTGTTTCTTTGTTCTCTCAGGTTTTCTAAACCTTGCCACTTTCAAGAAATTCACCCTCAGGGAGCTAGTTTTTACATAATTGTTAGTTTGTTCTCTTTTTCTTTATGGAAGCTGCTCTCCTTTTCTGGATGACATTTGAAGAGCTGCATCAGTAGAAAACATTAGCTTTGCCCTCTTTGACTCTGAAAACTTGGCAACGGAGTCAAATTCTCTGCAGGTCTCGCTAGTGTGAAACTTCTTGTAATCCTTTTCCCTAACACATACCACAAATCACTCCCACAGATGCCTCCGAGAGGAGGCCAGGCCCTAACACATATCTCACAGAGAGCCTTCTTTGGGCCTCTTTCTTCCTCTAAATTTCTTCAGCTCCTGGCCTCCCTTTGCTCCCTCTTTACATTTTATCACTTTATAGCCAAGCAGGTGTCCTCTGTTAGGTACCGGGACAGAGAAAACACCCAACACATGTTGATAAATGGAGTAACTGTGAATGAATCCCTTCCCATCTTTTCCTTTTTCATTCTTTTTGTTGGCATTTCCTCATCACCACTCCATGTTCTATGAGCTTCCAATTGACACCTATACCTGCTCCCTTAGACTGTGCAACTTGCCCCTTACCTGTACCAGTGTCTATCACTCTTTATCAAAAAGTTCTTAAAACAGACCAAAGGTCATTGGACCCACACCCATGAAAGCTCATTTCTCCTTTTTCATTCAGTAGTAAATATTTATTGACCACCTACTATGTTCCAGGCCTCATTCTAACAAAACAGATACAGTCCCAATCCAATGGAGCTTCATTCTAGAGGTGGGAGACCAACAATAAGCAAATAGATAAACCAATAAATAATAGGCTCAGAAGAAAAATAAAGCAGAATATGGAACAGAGTGACGGGGGTTAGCTGAGTCTTCTCCAAGCAATAGCGGAAATAGTCACTTGTCCTCATATTTGTCAAACACCAAAGCCTCTCACTCGTTTGGCAACAGACGTGGATGCATTGAGATAGCTGATACACATTTGCTTCTGCCAACCAACTCAGAGAAAGGAACAGGCACAGTGTCCACGTCATGGGGATTAAACAAGATAGGTAACCCTGGTAGAGTGCTTAACGCAGCGGCTGGTGCACGCACAAAGCATACTAAATAAAGGGCAGCCAGAAAAAAACAGGAAGGAGAGGGAGCCGCCATTGGCAAAGGCCATCTCATTTGCTCTAATTTTAGTTTACTCTCTACATTATTTGTGCTTTCTTCAAGCAGCCCATAGCTTTATGAGCAATTGACCCTGGAAATGAGAAGCTGCTCCAGAGAAAGACCTTAGCTGAAAGCGACATGATAAATACACGGCACGGTTTAGAGAGGAATGCAGGCTGAACCTGACCAGTAGCTGGCATCTCTGACCTTCCTCTTCACCCACAGGAACTCACTAGTCATCTGACGTATGGGCAAATACATATATACACATATAAAAATATAAAATTATCCACAATCTCTTTTCTTCTTCATAGCTCCTTCAAGAGAGGGAGACTCAATCATCAGATTATCCCACAGTTTCTCTACCAAGGGTCTCTTTGACTGCTCTTTCAGTATCTATTTGACTCCAGCTTGGCCAAATTGATCATTATTGTTTCTGAATATGTAAGCAAAACTCAGGAACCGCATCACTTGTATAGAAATTCTCTTTGATCCAAAATATTTACATTGCCCCGTCTATACCTGGTGGAAACAAGATCTTAAATTTCCTCAAGATGCAAAACTGTCATTTGGAGGCTTGCAATCAACTTCTGTGTTTTAGGGTTTTAGGGTGCAGATTGTCCTTTAATTTTGAAAGTAATATTTTGATGAACCTATTAATAATGCAAATGCTAAGGCACCAACCACTCCCCTCATTACATATCTATATATCTATATGCAAATGCTTCAGACTGAGATGTTAAATATTCTATTTGGACATATAAATTGAGTATAATTAGCAGAATTCTTGACCTGCAGCATTTTTTTCCCTAAATCTAGATTTAATTGTCTTATATCTAAACATTTTTATTTGTCCTTGGGAAGAAATGGAAAGATGACAGCTTGGAGAAGCAACAAGATAGCAAGGAGGGACCAGTAGGAGTGGAGCATTGTTCCAGAGCCAGGGATTATAGAAGTGCCTGGCTAGACTGGGAGGATTTGAGGAAAAGTTTCCTTAAGGTTTCTCAAAAATTACTTGAGGAAGAAAACCTAATAAAACATTGAAATCCTTGATAGTAGAATACAGACTTAGACTATTGTTATTTGGGTATTATTAACTTCCGAGGGCTGGAGAAGATGGGACCGTCCTGACTAACATGGTTCTCAATATTCCTGTGCATCTCTCCCCATCCCTTTCTTTCCCTTCCTCATGAGGACCAGAGAAATCAAAGATTTACTAATTTAGAGTGTGTACCACCATGTCTTATGCTTTACAGTTATTTGGTAAACATTTATTGAGTGAGTAAATGAAATAGACTAACCTCCATGAAAAAAATACAAAATTATTTGAATACTGGATGAGAAGGCATGAAAAGAAGAAAAAAGGAATTTTTTTCAAATTACTACTCAATTTCCTTCTTAGTGTTTCTCAGTGGGCTCTGATAACCATTAGTTCTTTGGTAAGAAAATGGACGGTGAAGTGTGGAGGGATAGTGGGAGAGGATATGTGTTAAATACGTTTGGGAATGCTGGTAACGTAAAAAAGAGCTTTGTTATTGTTAGTTTTTTTCATTTATAGGAACTCTCAGCTTTTAATGTGCTAATATACACCATGAGAGTATTACTATATGGTGTTTCCATATGCATTTAATTTTACGATCTTCTTTTGGACAAGTATCATGCAAGATAGTGTTTCTTAGGTATATGGTTCCCTGGAACACCCTTTGGGAAACACTGGTTTAGTATCATCCTGACTTCTTTTTGGCTTTTGACTTATGCTGTTTTTCCTGGTCGTCATATTACCTCTCAGATAAAGATCATTCTGTACTCATTCTCTTTATAAAGTTTCTTATGTAAGTATAAATTACTGAATATTCCCAAACATCCTCCTTACCTCTGCATCCCAACTTTGAAGTTCAATTCAGGACTAGCCCGCCAAGCAGGTCTCTACCTTCGTCTTCTCAAAGATCTTAATTACTTTCCAAGAGTCTCACAGAGTCCCTCAATTTTCAACTATAACCTATAAAACAGGTTGTTATCTACCCATTCATTTCACCAAAAAATCTGTACTAAGAACCTCACATGCAAGGCAGTACAGGGATAAATAGTTACGTGACACAGATCCTGCCTTGAGGAGTATGAAAGTTTAATAATAACTGTAACTTGAAATTAATACACTTGGGAATGAAATAACCCTGATTTGGGGGCCTTGGACAAGTTACTTAACCTTTCTGTCAGTACCACTCTGTAAAATGAGGATAATTATACCTACTTTCCATCTTTGTCATGTTGATCAAATATAATGAAGTATGCAAAAATATCTGGCATAGTACAGATCCTGGCACTAGAAGTAGTAATAGCCTTAATAACAAGAAAACCCTTTAGATTCTACACGGCAGTTTCATCCTGAAGTAGGCCTTGTCCTCAGCTGCTTCATGGAAACCTCCAGAAGCTACCCAAATCACTGGAGTCTGAGAGTGTACCAGGGAGACTCCGCTACCTGCCCCACCATACATCTCCATCTCCTCACATTGCGTGCTAGCCAAGGCAACAGAGAACCAAGGAGGAAGTTGCGTTAGCCAAGTCTGGCTGGTTGGTCTCTCCAGTCCTCCAGCCTGGCCCAGTCTTTGTGGTCTGGCCTGGTTCACACAGATATTTTTCACAGTATTAGTAGGGTATTTTTGGTCATTATCTACTTTTTTTTTTTTTAAGATCGGCACCTGTGCTAACTGTTGCCAATCTTTTTTCTTCTTCTTCTTCTCCCCCCAAAGCCCCCCCAGTACATAGTTGTATATTCTAGTTGAGAGTGCCTCTGGTTGTGCTATGTGGGATGCCACCTCAACATGACCTGACGAGCGGTGCCATGTCCACGCCCAGGATCCAAACCAGCGAAACCCTGGGCCGCCCAAGTGGAGTGTGCAAACTTAACCACTGGTCATTATCTACTTTTGACAAATGAGTAAATCAGGCTCTGAAAAAAATAACTACCTTGACCAAAGTCACCCTGCTAATAAGTGGGAAAGCTAAGGTGACTCTATGTCAGGAGGCAAATAGCACATAAATAACAAGACAAAATAGGAGGCTTTTGCATTATTCCAGGGAAGGGGTAGGTAGGACCATTGCTAGAAGAGAATGGAGAAGAAAGGGCAGATATGAGGATAATAGAAAAGTAAAGCTGACATTTTTTGACAGTGGAAGGACCTGGGAATCCTAGAGTATCTGTTAATTTCCAGCCTTTCCACAACTACCTCCTCCCTTATCCCCAAAAGTATAGCACATTGTGTCTGACAAATGTGCACAATCGTGCACACAGACATGTGTCTTTGATTCAGTCTTCCACCGCCAAATAACAACTTCATATACACTGATTTTTACATCGTCCATGCCTTCAAAGAGCTAAAAATCTGAAGGGGAGACAAGAGAGACCACAAAAAGGACATAAAGCAAAGGTTCTGTCACACTCAGGTAACCTAGATTCCCAGGGTAGTTCTCCCATAAAATGGTTACGTGACCTTGGGCAAATCACAGAGCTTTGTTGGGTTGCATCTTCTTCACTCATCACTCCTTCATTCACATGTTCAATAAATATTCATCCATTGCTCACTATATTCCAAGCACTGGGGTAGCACTAGGAAGACAGATGCCCCTCAACCCAAGGAGGTGAGAGACAAACATCCAGACAACTCCAATTCTATAGGAGATTCCTTTCTTTTTCTTTTTTTTTTTCAGATTGGCACCTGAGCTAACGACTGTTGCCAATCTCTTTTTTTTTCATGCTTTATTTTTGCCCCAAATCTCCCCAGTACATAGTTGTATATTTTAGTTGTGGGTCCTTCTAGTTGTGGCATGTGGGACACTGCCTCAGCGTGGCCTAATGAGTGGTACCATGTCTTCGCCCAGGATATGAACTGCCGAAACCCTGGACGGCCGAGGCAGAGCTCGCAAATTTAACCGCTTGACCATGGGGCCAGCCCTGCAGATTCCTTTCTTATCCCCCACGATCAGTCAGTCACCAGCTCCTGTCTATTTTACCTCCAAAGTGTAGCTTCAATCTACTTACCTCTCAACCCATCTACACTTCCATCCTGGTGAAAGCCACAGCTCATACATGAGCTGCTCCTGGATGACCGCACATGTAACTGATTCCATCACCCAAGCAGAAGCCTGGTGAGTCAGGGGACAGCTCACCTGCTGTTAACCATCCTTCCTCAGAGCCTTGCCTCCTAGAGGAGTGAGACCAAGTATTCTGGATATTCTGGGCAACAGCCACCTTGTGTGCAAAGGCAAGGAGGCCAAGAGCCTTAGGAAGGACAGTCTGCGGTGCTTGAACATGATATTTGCATTCCAAAGAAACCACAGCTTAGTAGAAATCACATTATGCACATAATTGTTTCCAAGGAAGGAGAAGTTAGAAGCCAGAGAGTTTAAGTATCACAACAACAAAGTTATGCTTCTTGTAGGAATTTTAATGATAAAAGTGTTTTTAATAGCTGTAAGCGTTTACCCATAAAACCAATACATCATTAAGTAAATCCAAGCTTTGATGATTCTGGCTTCTCTGTGCAAGAGGAATGGCCATTCTTTCTCAGTGACTCCCAGCGCTGTCACATCACAGGTTTTTCTCATTCTTTTGTATGGAAAACAAAACACAAACCTCCCAATCAAAGCAGCAGGTTTGCACCCCACCTCCCCCCATACAAACCCAGTCCCCCGGCAGATAAGGAAACTTGCCTCAGTTTCCTGGTCTGTAAAAGGAGGATACTGATAGGACCCACCTCAAAGAGCTATAAATCAGATTGCATCAGTCAATATTTGTAACGTGCTTGGAGGAGTGTCCAGCACAGCAGTGTGTGCTGTATAAGTGGAGTTAAATTAAATTAATTACTAGATAGATAAATCACGTTGTATCTAATTCCTGTTACAAAAATACTTGATGTGAGAGAACTGTGTCAAAAGCAAAAAAAGGGAAAGGGTAGAGATGAGTCTGTCACAGCGTAGCACACAAGCTGTATGAAAAGAGGGGGTCAGACTGCGAGGCCCTCCAGCGATAAAGTATATTAGATGAAAGATGCATATTCCTGAATAAATGTGTCATGGGCGCCGATGCACAGATCTACATGCACCGACACGCTTAAATATACAACTCCTAACTGTGCCACTTAAAAACCCGAGTCTGAATCAGAGGCAAAAGTGAGAATTCATTAATTGTGCCCCATCTCTCTCTATAATAACACACAAGAGGTTACAAACCTCAAACTGGGTCCGGTCCCAGAACTTGGTCAGTAAATTGAAAATAATCAGAAAATAAAATGACTGAGCTTCTCCATCTGCAGAAATAAACCACTCAGGGGATGGTCGTAAATGTGCTGTTGATGGGAGTAGGGCTTCTCCCCATTTTCCATGAAGGCGAACAGGATGCCTTACAAATTCAATTAAGGTCACCAGCGTCTCCCTCAAGTCCCGTCAGAGCACCCCCGGATGTCTCCGCAGGAAAACACATTGGAACGTGATTTATGGTAACCTACTCAGCTGGACTGCAATGACTCTGAGGTAACAGAGGGCGGGGTCTGCAGGAGTCAGGAAGCTGAAGCCAAGCAATGAGACTCTCAGGGTGTCTCCACCGCTGCCCGGGCTGTGTCTAGATCATTGGTCCTGTAGGGTTGATGCAACCCTCAAAGACAGCCAGGAATCTTTGGTCTAATTCCAAGATCGCCAAGCAAAATCTTAACTGTCCCTTGGTGTCCTCAGGGGAGGGTCTTATGAAGATGAATGCCTTCACTCAGCTCTCCAACCAGAACCTCACCAACAGTAAATTAGTGGATTCCGTCAGTAAAGAGCCAGCTTTTTACACACAGGTGCCTGGGTTGGAAACCTGGGTCCAGCCTTTACCACCTAGAAGACATTGAGCAAATCATTTAGCATCTCTTGGTCTCAGTTCCTCACTAAGAGAATAACAATAGTACCTACCTCATGGGTTGTTGGGGAGATTAAAATAGAATAATCCAGAAAAAAATGCTCTCTATTTGTGCCCAATAAATGCTAGCAATTTTTATTGTTGGTTATTGTCGGCTATTGTTACTATTGGTCTGGTTAAATTCCGACTGATCCTCATCATCCTGTTTGAACTCCTCTGGGTAAACCACTGAAATCAAATTTTAGATCTGAAAAGTTAACCAAGCACCTGAATCTCGAGCGACTCCATTAAAGTGGAGTTCTCCCCACTTTAAGAGGACACTTCTGGATAACTGTCAGCAGCAACACTAATGTTAAGAATCATCATGTACGCCCAGGAATAAATGATAACTCTTTGAATAAACCCATTACTATATAAAATAAAATATTTAATGTTATAGGAGTATCTTCAATTGCCTCTCAGGGACCCAGACTCAGTCAATGTTTTCTCATGGTGAGACCACTCAGCTGGGAATGTTAGAACGGTTAAGACCTGAGAGGTAAACTCTCTTTCCAACCTTCTTACTTTACAGTTGAGAAGACTGAGATGAGTGAGAACTGGCTTTCTTCTCTTTTCCAATTCATAGTCAGATGTTCATTGCCCTGTGCCTTCTAAGTTCACAAATCACTGACAACACAGCAGAACTGTGAAGAGAACTACTGAGCCACGGGCTTGAAGCCAGAAGACGAGCTTGAACCTACTGCTATGTGAGTGGCCATGGGCAAACAATTAACCTCTCCCTTGGCCTCCATTCCCATTCCTGTACTACGAAATAGGGTAACCCTGGCTATTTCTACTGCTCAAGGTTGTGGGGAGGATGGGATGAAATGAAAGGTGAAGGTGCTTTGTGAACTCTGAAGTGCCATGTAAACAGAGTGGATTGTTCTGTTGTGAACTCCAGAGCAACCTTTCACAAATTAGTTCTAATAATCCCTAATGTGAACAGCAATAGATTAGTGGTGGAAACAAGGAGAATGACAGGAGAGGACAGATACAGTAGGGCCATAGGGTGTGTTTATGAAAGTTTTCTGAAGGAACAGCAGGGCGCTTACACATTTGTTTACTTTCCCTATCTTCTGTGTTCCCAGCCATCCTTAACACATTCAAAAAAGGGGAGCTGAGAAGGAGGGCTAACGCTTTTCTTAGAAAAACAGGTGACAAATCATAAAGCAATCGAATCTGTTGCAAGGAATGGGAAACACACAGCAGTTCCTTCTAATTAACTCTTCAATATGTTGCACTGCATTGGTGTGTTGTTTCCAATGTTTTGCATTTGACTTGTCCCAGGCCACTCTCTCACCATAGCAACTCAAGTGTACCGGAAAGTAGAAAAGTCTGCATTTGAGAGAGTTAAAGGAGTTTCATACAGTTCAGCTAACCACAATTAATTTTTAAAAAGAAGCAGCAGCAGCAGCAGCCAAATATTTCCCTCTCTGAGAGCATCCTTTGGGAGATATTCTCTCCCTCTCTCCTTCTTATACACCTCATTCTCTCTCCTCCACTTCCCTCCCTCTCTTTCACCTCCCTCAAAACTCCTTTTCTGTGTATCTGTTTCTCACCAACTGAAGAAAACGAAAGAGCAAGAGAACTCAGTCCACATATGTTCTCTAAAATATCTGGTTCTATAAGCACCATGAAGGTGGGACCTTATCAGCCTTGTTTTTTGTTACACGCAATGGCAGCTCAATACAATTTTTTGAATGAATGAGGCTCCTCCCTCCTTTTGCTATGAACTGTGGGTTTTAATGTGATATCCCTGTTGTAGAGAGGCAGTAGGAGACAGTACAGCAGGTTATAAATCTAATGGCCGAGAATCTGAAGACCAAGGGTCCCATTCAAACTTGCCCTGATCATTCTGTGTGGGCCCCAAGTTAATCACTCACATCTCCTCTCTGAGCTTCTTTTCCCCTGAGAAAAAGGGCATGGAACTAGAAATTCTTTAAGGCCTCTTCAAAGCTCTAACCTTCCTTGAGTATTTTACCAAGGGACCTGCAGAGAAATAACCATCACTTCGTGAATGAATAGGCTAGGCTTGTGCTGTTCCTCTTTTCTAACTACAGATATGCACCAAGCTAGAAGAAAAGGTAGAGTGTCCACTCTGTACATCTTACTCAGGTTTATACTGACTAAGCTGGAAACAGAATCAACTGTGTGAATCATATGCGGATCAGATCCCAGCCTGACTGCGCCATCTGGGCTGGCTGCCCCTAGTAATTCAATTCCTGACACATTTACATGACTCTTCATCTCACTTAGCTCTTAAAGGCAAAACTGTGAAATCTCAAAGACAAGAGATTAAAGAAGTCAGCCCGTCCTTTCCCAACCCCTAGGGCTCCTCAATTTACCCCAGAGAAGTGATTAGAGTCTGCACTTAACCATCTCAAAGAACATTTCACAACTTCTCTAGGCACGTCCCATCTGCTGATCAGACACTGGATCGTACCATCTTCAGAAACTGAAGTATAATAGGGATTCTCTGTGACATGCGTCAGGGAGCTATTCAGGTGAGAATGCCTGGGCTATACCCACAGTGCTCTGAAAACTCAGTGTATTCGCAGAGAAGACCTTGAGCTTTGGACTCTTCTCCTGGGCAGTGGCAGCTTCTGAGATGGAGCGCTGGGACAGGAACTTGAAGACTTGGATAACTTCAAGCTCCTTCTTGGGCATCTCTTCCACTGCCATTAGTAGCTGAGCCATTTAAGATAGCAGGGTAGCCAGGTCCCAGGTGCCCCCAATAGCTGAGCATCAACCTAGACTCAGGCTCTCTTGGGGCACTCAGTTGGGTAGAGAGACCTTTTCCTGTACCTGGCCTACGTCCATGAACTCCAAACTTTGGGATGATTGCTTTAGGCTAGCCAAGTTAACGTTTAAAGCACTAATAAATAAACAAATAGATACTCTCTGGAGTCAAACTGCCTAAAGCAGCTCATACCTTCCTGTCGTCTGAAAGCTCTTTCAAAGAAGGCATCAACTGGCAGGTCATTAACAAAAGTGAAATATGCTCATTCTGCAAAGCTTCCTTTTCCCTCAATGCTCTTTTGTTCTTATGGGTTTCAACACACCCCGTTTGACATTCTCAATTTCTTTGATAAGTTCTTAAAAGTTCATGGCAACTCAGATCTCCCTATTCCAGAAGCAAGTCTATAGAAATTCTAGTAAATAGGTGAGCAAACTTGAACAAGTTTCTTCACTTCTTTGAGTCCCAGTTTGCTCATTTGAAAATGGTTCATAATCTGTTGGACCTCCCTAATAATCCATGACTCTGCCAGAGGCTGTAGGGTTACATGGAAAGAGAGTAGCTTTGGAATCACACAGGACTGGGTTTGGGTTGTGATTCCCCTACTCAGTATGTGACTCAGGCCAGTTACTTCACTTCTCTAAGCCTCCATTTCCACATTTGTACAGGAGTAAGTGAATTAATGTGTGCAACCAATCTATACAAACTCAGGGCAAAAAGCAAATATATTGAGTTAGGTTCTTTAGGAAATTATTCAAGCCCAATGACATATCAGCAGAAAGCCTAGGGTCTCTCTCTTAAGGTTATTCTGTCCATGAGTTTGCCAGGAATTCCACACTTCACTCGATCCAAAGTTAGCATGTCATCAACTAAATGGTTCACCCTACACAGATCCACAGTCAGTGCCTGTCCCTGGAGTCAAAATGGGTTTCCCAATCAGCATTATCTGGAGAACCCTGCATGGGCACCAATGTTACAGATCTTTATTCACACTCCATCCTCAGCCATTGCTCCCCAATTTGCAATCCCTGGGCAGGAGTGCTGGGTGAGGGGGCGTGTAGCACAGAAAAACCAGCCCAGGCCCACAAGCCTCAGCCATTGTCTTGAGTTTAGGTGACTGGTCTAGTTGGGGGTTGGGCCCTCCCTTTCCAAGAAAGCCCTGGGACCCGATCCTTTCTCTCAAACTGATCCACTTTCTTTGCATCCCTCTCCTCTCTCCTTCTCTCCCCCTCTCCCAATTGGCCAGGTTTGTATACCAAGAGGTAAGACAGCATTTGCAAAGCCGTTTTTCAAAAACTGTTGTTACACCCTTACCTCATTATGATGCATGCCTATTAAGTGCCTTAAGTAGAGAATAACTTAATTTTTCCTCTGAACGTCCAAGGTCTGATTTGCTCTCTCTTCCTCAGCTAAACAAAGGAGGAACTGAAATAATTTTAAGTACCCCCTCAATGGGCAGCCCATTTGATCCCTACCCTATTCAGAACCTTAATGCATTGGTGCAAATGTAACCCACCCAACAGCACCTGACACAAAGAAGTTTAAAAAGTGATAGTGCATCCCACTCGAAAAAGAACAACACCCAAAGCAAATATTCCCTTGCCTGTAAGGAGTGGCCAAGTGTAGAAATTTTACAGACCTCATTATCTCTTCAACAGTTGTAACATCATATTTATTTACGTCTAACTAGGCCAGAGATAGGCAAACTTCTTCTGTAAAGGGCCAGGTAGTAAATATTTCAGGCTCTGCAGGGCACTTACATCTTTGTCACAGATTGTTTTTTGCTTTTTGATGGGGGCGGATTTAGGTTTTTTTACAATGCTTTAAAAAAATGTAAAAACCTCAAGACCATATCAAGATGACAGCATAGGCAGACTCTGAACTCACCTCCTCCCATGGACACAATAGTTTACAACTACTCTTGGAACAATTGCCTCTAAGAGAGAACTGAAAACTGGATAAAAAGAACCCCCACAACAAGGGACAGTGCTGACTGAGGTGAAACAGGCAGAAATTCCTTTCTGTAGAGGAAAAAGCCACCTTTGAGCCACAGAGCTTCACAGCAGACTGGGAGCAATCCTAAGATATGAAGCCTTCCCTGGAGGGGTGGGGGATCTGAGCAGGGGAGCATTACCACAATAAGCAGCTTTTGGATTCAGCACAACCAAGAAAACTGTCATAATACCTGGCTTTGCTGACTATTAACTACAAGGGGGAATACCCCCAGAAAAGCTATCAGACATAAGGCGGGAAAAAAGCCTGTTCTTAAAGGGCCCACACACAAATTCATCTGTTAGAGAAAGCAACAACCTAAAATCACCAAAGAGAAAGGTGCACAGTCCTTTGGTGAAAAGAGACTCACCTGATAGGCTCTGGGTGCATCTTGGTGAGAGGTGAGATGTCTTCAGGCACTGAGACATTGGCATCAGCCATTATGGTGACCTACTACAGGCCAGCTGACACAGATGATGGCAGATGCCATTGTAGTTCTTCCTCTGACCTGTTACCCTGAAGGTCTGCCCCACCCACTAGAGTACTGATTTAATCCATCTCAGTCAAGGCAGCCTGCCCTAGGGACTGGCCCCACCCAACAGCAAGCCCTTGGGCAACTTGCGGGCCTGCATAGGTGGAGTGCCTGAAACCTCTGCAACCAGGTGAGTAGGTCTGCCTCTGCTGGGCAGGGCACACGTAGGGGGCAGTCCTGTGGTGGTGGAGTGTGTGCAGCCTTTGCAGTGGGGCAACTAGGTCCACTTCAGTGAGTCGGGGTGGGTGCAAGGGGCAGGACTGTGTTGAAGGGGTGTGTGGTCCTGTGGGTGGTGGGTCTTGTCAGCTACAGCAGACTTGTGCTTCTCAGACAGGCACATAGGGAATCAGCCCACCTTCCAAAGCCTGAAACAATTGGGTGCTCCCACGCCTGGGGCCAGCCGCACTCAGCTAAAACCCTGAGAGAGCTGACAACAGCCTTGTAGGCCATAGGCCTACAGCAATTGCAAGCCCCTGAGCCTAGCACTGGGGGCCTACTCACTTAACAGAAAAACTGCAACAGGAATGTGCTATTAGACCTTGCAGCCAACTGTTCTGGGGTTCCCCATGTCCTATAAAGTGACTAAAGTGTCCATAGCAGCCACATGCAGTGATCATTACAAAAAGCCAGGCAGGGGGACAGCCTAGGCTCCCTGGGCACCTGCAGCAATTCTGCCACAACAGAAGGACACACATAGCCCATGAAGACACTCCTGGAACATTTGGAACTGATGATGAGTGGGAAGCACACTGCTAAGCCTCATAAGACACCTTCTACATAAGGCCACCTCTCCAAGATTGGGAAATGTAGCTGACCTACTTAATACACAGATAGAAGCACAGAGAAAGAGGCAAAATGAGAAGACAAAGGAATACATTACGAGTAAGGGAAAAAGACAAAACCCCAGAAAACGAACTAAACAAACAGAAATAAACAATCTACCTGACAAAGAGTTCAAACAAAGACTCATAAGGATGCTCACTGTTCTCAGAAGAAGGATGGATGAACACAGTGAGAACTTCAACAAAGAATGGAAAATACAAAAAAAGAATCAATCAGGAATGAAGAATACAATAAGAGAAATGAAAAACTCACTAGAGGGACTCAACAGCAGAGGAGATGATACAGAAGAAGAGATCAGCAAACTGAACAAAAGACTAGAGGAAATCACCCAAGATGAATAGATTTTTAAAAAAATGAATTAAAAAGAACAAGGACAGTCTAAGGGACCTCTGGGGCAACATCAAGCACACTAACAACCATATTATAGGTGTCCCAGAAGGAGAAGAGAGAGACAAAGGGGCAGAGAATCTATTTCAAGAAATAATACCTGAAAACTTTCCTAACCTAAGGAAGAAACAGATATCCAAGTACAGGAATCACAGAGAGCACCAAACAATTTAAACTCAAAGAGGCCCACACGAAGACACATTGTATTTTAAATGCCAAAATTAAAAACAAAGAGAGAATCCTAAAAGCCACAAGAGGAGGGCAACAAGTTACATAGAATGGAAACTCCATAAGGCTATCAGCTGACTTCTCAGCAGAAACTTTACAGGCTAGCACAGAGTGGCACGATATATTTAAAGTGCTGAAAGGAAAAAACCTACAGCCAAGAATAGTCTATACAGCAAGGCTGTCATTCAGAATGGAAGGAGAAATAAAGTTTCCCAGACAAGCAAAAACTAAAGGAGTTTATCACCAAGAAACCAGTCTTACAAGAAATGCTATAGGGACTTATTTAAGTGGAAAAGAGAAGACCACAAATAGGAATGAGCAAATCATTTTTAAAAAAGGAATAAAATCACTGGTAAAGGCAAATATATAATAAACATAGCAGATCAAGCACCTATGAAGCTAATATGAAGGTTAAAAGACAAAAGTACTAAAGTTACCTATTTCCATGATAAGAGGGTAATGGAGACACACAAACACACACACACACAAAAAGAGGTTAGATATGATATCAAAAGCATACAATGGGGTAGAAGGTGAGTAAAAGAGTAGACCTTTCAGTGAGAGGTCAAACTAAAGAGACCATCAACTTAATATGGATGGCTATATAAATAGGTTATTATATATGAACCTTATGATAATCACAAACCAGAAACCTATAATAAATACATAAAAAATTAAGAGAAAGGAACCCAAGCATACTACTAAAGAATGCCATCAAACAGCAAGGGAAGAGAGAAAGAGAAGAAGAAAGGAACAGAGAAGATCTATTAAAACACCTAGAAAAAAAGTAACAAAACGGCAATAAGTACAGACTTATCAATAGTCACTTTAAAAGTCAATGGACTAAATCTTCCAGTAAAAAGACATCAGGTGGCTGATTGGAGGAAAAAACAAGACCCATATATATGCTGCATTCAAGGTACACACTTCAGACCTAAAGACACTCACAAACTGAAAGTGAAGGGATGGAAAAAGATACTACATGCAAACAGTAATGAAAAGAAAGCTGGGGTAGCAATACTTATATCACACAAAATAGACTTTAAAACAAAAATTGCAACAAGAGACAAAGAAGGGCACTGCATATTGATAAAGGGAACAATCCAACAAGAGGATGTAACACTTGTAAATATCTATGCACCCAACCTAGGAGCACCTAAATATATAAAGCAATTATTAACAGACATAAAAGGAGAAATAGTAACACAATAATAGTAGGGGACTTTAACACTCTGCTTACACCAATGGATAGACCATCCAAACAGAAGATCAATAAGGAAAGATTGACCTTAAATGACACATTAACCAGGTGGAGTTAGTAGATATATACAGAACATTCTATCCAAAATCCACAGAATACACTATCTTTTCAAATGCACAAGGAACATTCTTCAGGATTGATCACCTATTAGGCCACAAAACAAGTCTCAATAAATTTAAGAATATTGAAGTAATACCAAACAGCTTTTCTGACAACAATGGTATGAAACTAGAAATCAACTACAAAAAGAAAATCAGAAAAAACACAAAAATGTGGAGATTAAACAAAATGCTACTGAACAACAATTGGGTCAACAAAGAAATCAAAGGAAAAATCAAAAAATACCTAGAGGCAAATGAAAATGAATCTACGACATGCCAAAATTTATGGGATACAGCAAAAGCTGTTCTAAGAGGGAACTGCATAGCAATACAGGCCTACCTCAACAAACAAGAAAAATCCCCAATAAACAATCTAATAGTACACCTAAGGAACTGGAAAAAGAAGAAGAAACAAAGCCCAAAATCAGTAGAAAGAAGGAAATAAAAGTCAGAGCAGAAATAAATGAAATAGAGGGGCCAGCCCAGTGGACAGTGGTTAAGTTCACATGTTCTGCTTCAGCAGCCTGGGGTTCGCCAGTTTAGATCCCAGGTACAGACCTATGCACTGCTTGTCAAGCCATGCTGTGGCAGGCATCCCACATATAAAGCAGAGGAAGATGGGCACTGATGTTAACTCAGAGACAATCTTCCTCAGCAAAAAGAGGAGGATTGGTGACAGATGCTAGCTCAGGGCTAGTCTTCCTCAAAAAAAAAGAGAAATGAATGAAATAGAGACTAAAAATCTATAGAAAAAATCAATGATACTAAGTGATGGTTTTTTGAAAGGATAAACAAACTGACAAGCCTTTAGCTAGACTCACCAAGAAAAAAAGAGAGAAGTCTTAAATAAATAAAATGAGAAATGAAAGGGAGAGTTTACAACGGACACCTCAGAAATACAAAAGATTATAAGAGAATGCTACAAAAAGCTAAACTCCAACAAATGGGTAAACTAGAAGAAATGGATAAATTCTTGGAATTATACAATCTTCCAAAACTCAATCAAGAAGAAATAAAGAATTTGAATAAACCTATCACCAGTAAGGAGATCAAAACAGTAATCAAAAACCTCCCAAAAAGTAAATTCCAGGACCAGATGGCTTCCCTGGTGACTTCTACCAAACATTCAAAGAAGACTTAATACCTATCCTTCTCAAACTCTTCCAAAAAATTGAAGAGGGGAAGCTTCCTAACTCATTCTACAAAGCCAACATTATCCTGATACCAAAACTAGACAAGGACAACACAAAAAGAGAAAATTACAGGCCAATATCATCAATGAACATGGATGCAAAAATCCTCAACAAAATACTAGCAAATTAAATACAACAATACATTGAAAAGATCACACACCATGATCAAGTGGAATTTATTCCAGGAATGCAGGGATGGTTCAACATCTGTAAATCAATAAACGTAATACACCACATTAACAAAATGAAGAATAAAAATCACATGATCATGTCGATTTACGCAGAGAAATCATTTGACAAGATACAACATCCATTTATGATAAAAACCCTAAATAAAATGGGTATAGAAGGAAAGTACCTCAACATAATCAAGGCCATATATGACAAACCCACAGCTATCATTATCAATGGAGAAAAACTGAAAGCTATTCCTCCAAGAACAGGAGCCAGACAAGGATGCCCACTTTCAACACTCTTATTTAACATAGTTTTGGAAATCCTAACCAGAGAAATCAGGCAAGAAAAATAAATAAAAGGGATCCAAATTGGAAAGGAAGAAGTGAAACTGTCATTATTTGCAGATGACATAATTTTATACATAGAAAACCCTAAAGAATCCACCAAAAAACTTTTAGAATTAATAAATTAATATGTTAAATTTGTGGGATACAAAATCAACAGACAAAAATCAGTTGGATTTCTATAACACTAACAACAAAGTAGCAGAAAGAGAAATTAAGAATACAATCCCATCTACAATTGCAACAAAAAGAATAAAATACCTAGGAATAAACTTAACCAAAGAGGTGAATGACCTGTACACTGAAAACTATGAAACATTGTCAAAAGAAATAGAAGACACAAGGAAATGGAAAGATACTCAGTGTTCTTGGATTGGAAGAATTAACATAATTAAAATGTCCATACTCCCTAAATCAATCTACAGATTCAATGCAATCCCTATCAAAGTTCCAATGACAATTTTTCACACAAATAGAACAAAGAATCCTAAAATTTGTTTGGAGCAACAAAAGACCCTGAATAGTAAAGAAATCCCGAGAAAAAAGAACAAAGCTGGAGGTATCACACTCTCTGACTTCAAAATATACTACAAAGCCATAGGAACCAAAATAGCACGGTACTGGCATGAAAACAGACACACGGGTCAATGGAACAGAATCAACAGCCCAGGAATAAACCCACACGTCTTTGGACAGCTAATTTTCACCAAGGGAGTCAAGAACATACAGTGGAGAAAGGAAAGTCTCTTCAACAAGCTGTGTTGGGAAAACTGGAAGCCACATGCAAAAGAATGACAGTAGACCATTATCTTACACCAAAGACAAAAATTAACTCAAAATGGATTAAAGACTTGAATGTAAGACCTGAAACCATGAAACTTCTAAACAAAAACATAGGCAGTACGCTCTTTGACGTCATTCTTAGCAGCATATTTTCAAGTACCATGTCTGACCAGGCAAGAGAAACAAAAGAAAAAATAAACAAATGGGACCACATCAAACTAAAAAGCTTCTGCACAGCAAAGGAAACCATCAACAAAACAAAAAGTCAACCTAACAATTGGGAGAAGACATTTGCAAACCACATATCTGATTAGGGGTTAATATCCAAAATATATAAAGAACTCATACATCTCAACAACAGAAAAACTAACAACCCAAATTAAAAACAGACATTTCTCCAAAGAAGATATACAGATGGCCAACAGGCACATGAAAAGACATTCAACATCACTAATCACCAGGGAAATGCAAATCAAAACAACAATGAGCTATGGCCTCAGGCCCATCAGAATGGCTATAATTAACAAGACAGGAAACAACAAGTGTTGGAGAAGATGTGGAGAGAAAGGAACCCTCACACACTGCTGGTGTGAGTGCAAACTGGTATGCCACTATGGAAGACAGTACGGAGATTCTTCAAAAAATTAAGAATAGAACTACCATATGACCCAGCTATTCCAATGCTGGGTATTTATCCAAAGAACTTGAAAACATGAATGCATAAAGATACATGCACCCCTATGTTCATTGCAGCCTTATTCTCAATAGCCAAGACTTGGAAGCAACCTAGGTGCCCATCAAGGGACAAATGGATAAAGATGTGGTATATATGCACAATGGAGTACTACTCAGCCATAAAAAAGGATGAAATCTGGCCATTTGTGACAACATGGATGGACTTTGAAGGCGTTATGCTAAGCAAAATAAGTCAGAGGGAGAAAATCAAATACCATATGATCTTATCCATAAATAGAAGATAAAAACAAAAACAATCACATAGAGACAGAGATGGATTAGTGGTTACCAGAGGGGAAGGAGGGAGGGAGGAGGGTGAAAGGGGTGACCAGACACATGTGTGTGGCGATGGATTGCAATTAGTCTTTGGGTGGTGAACATGATGTAATCTACACAGGCACTGAAATATAATGATGTACACCTGAAATTTATATACTGTTATAAACCAATGTCACCACCATAAAAAAAAAAAAAAGACTCTTTTCATGGAAACCAAAAAAAAAAGTAAAATCCATTCTTAGCTCAAGGCTGTAAAGAGGGTCGCTGCGGGTTGGATTTGGCCCAGGGGCTATAATTTCCCTACCCCTTGTCTAAAGCAATGACATCACAAATTTAAATGCTGCTTCCAAGTCTTGCCTATTGTGAATAAGGCTGCAATGAACATAGGGGTGCGTTAATCTTTTCGAATTAGTGTTTTCATGTTTTTTGGATAAATACCCAGCAGTAGAAAAGCTGGATCGTATGGTAGATCTATTCTCAATTTTTCGAGGAATCTCCATACTGCTTTCCACAGTGGCTGCACCAGTCTTCATTCCCACCAGCAGCGTGTGACGATGCAGTCTATACAGAAGTTGAAATATCATGACGTACACCTTAAATTTATATAATGTTATAAACCAATGTGACCTAAATTAAAAAAAATTTAATGCTAATCAGCCTCGTCTTGGAATGGGGTGGGGGAAGCTGTTGTTGAAAACAGATGTCTAGGTCCTAACCCAAACCCACTAAATCAGAATCTTTGAGGTAAATTCTTAAGCTCCCTGGTGATTCTAACGGAACCAGTCCACTGGCTGACCCCAGAGGCTGGTCTGGAAGACCCCCTGACATGCATTCATTCCTCTCCAGCCTCTGCTGCTCCTCCCTTCTCCACGGATGATTCTTTCAGAGTACCTCCTCTGTCATTGTTGAGCAACTTCTATCACGATCTATCCTCCATCTCTCCTTGTGCACTTTATTTTTAATAACCCTTTCTAATAACACTTGACAATTAAGAGTGCTTTCCACGTACAGCTTGCTGGCAGGACAGAAAGTGCTGCCTTCACCCCACCTTAGCTGACACCATAATTCCTCCTCAATTCCATCCTTTCAGCTGAGCACGCACCAGCATCTCCCCCAGCCAGGGCCACCTCTGGGTTGAGGGATGCAGCATTACCAGATCTCTGTGCCAGCCCTGAACTTAGCTTCAGGAGAATGAATATCCAGTTCTTCAGAATTTTCCATGACTGCACTTCTGGGTTTCTGGTTTCTTAGGGTCAGGGTGCAAAAACAGGCAATTTACCCTAAGAGCAAAGGTTAAACCTCTAGAATCCGAAAAAAAAAAAAAAAAAAGTTTAAGTGCAGCACATAGCTAAAGCAAAGCCAAAAATAAAGGCAACTAGGAATGAAAGCCAAATTTTCTTGGGTTTGTGAAGTCAGCACAGGATTTTGAAAGAAATTGGCAATCAGCCCTAGATGCAACTGGATCAAAATGACACTGAGGTCACTTGGCATAACCCAGAAGCTTAGAGTGGGTGCAGGTGGGTTGAAGATTTTCATAGAACTGTTGCTCTCAGCATCACCACAGTTTTTACCCGGAACGTAACGTATCAGTCAGCTCAACAGTCATCACTTCCAGCACTTTGTGAAAAAAAAGAAGCCTTGACCAAAAGAGTTCCAAAGCCCGTTCCACCTCAGTTTATTCCTGACTCAGACAGAGTGTGAGAGAAGCCCAGGATAAGATGGGGGAGAGGGTCGGCACGGATGGCAGGCACAGTGATATAAACAAGCTGAGGCCATCCGAGAGAAGACATGCATCTCTGAACAAAACAGTCAAGAAAATAAGGACTAGCCTGTTGGTCTGGGTCTCCCAGGCTCTTCCAGCAGATTTCATTAGCAGTTAAATAATCTCCTTGTACATCTGTTGTGCATAAGAATTTGAGTCTGTTGGGAGCTGTGATATAATCTGTGTTGCTTACTAGAGTGAGATGGGGTACTAAAGAAGAGGTGAGAAGGAGGGAAGCGAGTGGCAAGTTTCAGAAGCCATATAAGGTTCTAAAATGCACTGACCAAACACAAAACAATCACACTCCCACAAGATAACATAGAAGAATATCTGGATGACCTTGGGTGTGGTGGTAAGTTTTTAGAAAGGCACAGTCCACAGAAGAAAGAAATGATGAGCTGGACTTCATTACAATTAAAAACTTTTGCTTGCAAAAGACACTGTCAAGAGAATGAGAAGACAAGCCACAGACTGGAAGAAAATATTTGCAAAAGCTGTATCTCATAAAGGACTGTTATCCAAATTATACAATGAACTCTTAAAACTCAACAATAAGAAAATGAACAACTCGATTAAAAAATGAAGAGGCACTTCACCAAAGAAGATATACAGATGACAAGTAAGCATATGAAAAGATGCTCCACATCATACGTCATCAGGGGATTGCAAATTAAAACAACAACGAGATCGGGGCCGGCCCAGAGAACAGTGGTTAGGTTCACACGCTGTGCTTCTGTGGCCAAGGGTTCACAGGTTCGGATCCCAGGCGCAGACCTAGCACCTCTCGCCAAGCCACACTGTGGCAGCATCCCACATAAAAAGAGCAAGATTGGCACAAATGTTAGCTCAGCGACAATCTTCCTCACAAAAAAACAACAACGAGATACTACTATATACCTATTAGAATGACCAAAATCCAAACCACTGACCACACCAAAGGCTGTCGAGGACGTGAAGCAACAGGGACTCTCACTCATTGCTGGCGGAAGGGTAAAATGGAACAGCCACTTTGGAAGACAGTTGGGCAATTTCCTTTTTTTTTCTTTCACTTTTATTGAGATATAATTGACATACAGAACCATATAAGTTTAGGTGTACAGCATAATGACTTGACTTACATATATTGTAAAATGATTACAATAAGTTTAGTTAATATCCATCATCTCATACAGATATAAGCAAAAAAAATGGTTTTTTACCTTGTCATGAGAACTTCTAGGATCTACTCTCTTAGCAACTTTCAAATACACCATACAGCGGTGTTAACTTAGTCATCATTTGTACATTACATCTCCAGCACTTACTTATCTTATAACTGGAAGTGTGTACCATTTGACCACCTTCATCCAATTTCCTCACTCCCTACCCCTGGCAATTCCTTACAAAACTAAACATATCCTTACCACACACATCACCCAGCAATCACGCTCCTTGTTACACACCCAAAGGAGCTGAGAACCTATGTCCACAAAAGAACCTGCATACAGATGCTTAAAGAAGCTTTATTCATAACTGTCAAAACTAGGAAGCCATTAAAATGTCCTCCAGTGGGTGAATGGATAAACTGTGGTACATCCAAACAATGAAATATTATACAGCACTTAAAAAAATGACCTATCAGCTATGAAGACACATGGAGGAAATGTAAATACATGTGACTAAGTGAAAGAAGCCAGCCTTAAAAAGCTACATGCTGGTATGGAGATTTCTCAAAAAGTTAAAAATAGAAATACCCTATGACCCAGCCATCCCATTACTGGGTATCTATCCTAAGAACCTGATATCAGATATCTCAAGAGTCCGTTGCACCCCTATGTTCATCGCAGCATTATTTACAATAGCCAAGACGTGGAACCAGCCTACATGCCCAGAAACTGATGATTGGATAAAGAAGATGTGGTATATATACACAATGGAATACTACTCAGCCATAAAAAAAGACGAAATTGGCCCATTCACAACAATGTGGATGGACCTCGAGGGCATTATGTTAAGCGAAATAAGTCAGTCAGAGAAAGACGAACTCTATATGACTCCACTCATAGGTGGAAATTAGTATATTGAGAAGGAGATCCGATCGGGGGTTACCAGGGAAAAGGGGGGGTGGGGGGAGGGTACGGAGGGGGAAGAGGTGTACCCACAACATGACTAACAAAAATGTACAACTGAAATTTCACAAGCTTGTAATCCATCATAACATTAATAAAAAAAAAAAAAAAAAAAAGCTACATGCTGTATGATTCCAACTATCTGACATTCTGGAAAAGGCAAAGCTAGTGAAGGAGGGAAGGAAAACGAATAGGTGGAACTGAAATCCTTCAGAGGATTTTTAGGGCCGTGAAACGATTCTACGTGATTCTCTAATGGGTCATCCATGTCATTACACATTTGTCAAAACTCATAGAATGTACACCACCAGGAGCAAACCCTAAAGTAAACTGTGGACTCTGGGTGATAATGATGTGTCAATGTAGGTTCATTGATTGTAACAAATGTCCCACTCTGACGCAAGATGATAGTAGGGGAAACTGTGTACATCGGGGCAGGGGATATATGGGAACTCTCTGTACTTTCTGTTCAATTTTGCTGTGAACCTAAAACTGCTCTGAAAAATAAAGTCTATTTATAGTGCACTGACCACCTTGCAATAACACTGAAGTAGAATTGGATGGGATTTTTTTGAACTCAGACTGAGTTCCACTCTCAAACAATAGTAAATTGTAGCTGGATAAAAGAGGTAAAACTACCTAAAATATCAGCCACAATAGACGCTCTGTAAATATTTGTAGAATGAATGAGTAACTTACCCTCACCTCACGTCACCCTTATCTGGACCTGAGACTTAGTTTGTCAAACATCCTTCGTGTAGTCATCATTCCAGACTAGTCAGGCAGGAAACTGAGGCCAGGTGCATTTCAGGCTTCCTTGGTTCAATGACTTGTGCAGAGTCACCAAATTCAAGTCACACACACATCTTCTGACAACGCCAAAAATGTTGAGTGACCTTTAACTCTTCTACTTCTGTCATCCCCCACATCAAACCCATCAGCCAATGTTGTCAGCTCCATCTTCTAAAAAGATCCATAATCTAACCACTTCCTTCATGTCAGCCACTACCATTCCTGCCTCAACCATTGCAACAGCCCCTGTGGTCTCAGAGCTTCCACATTTGCCCCTCAGTCTATTCTCCACACAGGAGCTCTCCCCCTTGCCCAGAATCGAATCCAATATATGACTCACCCTGGCTAGAAGAACCTGTTTGCTCCGGGCCCTGGCTCCCTCTCTGATCTCACCTGCCCCTCCCACTCCACTCCAGCCCACCAGCCTCCTTGCTGTCCTCCAAACATACTGGGCAGCTTTCTCCTCAGGGCCTTACTGTTCCCTCCTCCTGGAGTGCTCCTCCCCCCAAGATCTCTCCCATTTCATTCAGGTCTCTGCTCCAGTGGCACTGACATAAAGAAAGGACACTCCCTGCACCCTGTCTACACCAGAGCCCTGGCCGTCCTTCTGCTCCTGCTGCTTCACCCTGCGCCCCTCCAGTGCCCTTCACAGCACTGACCATCGCGTGGCGTGTTACACGTGAACTCATTTGTTGTATTCTCTTTCTCCCCTACTAGAACGTAAGCTCCGTCTGCTTGTTTACTAGTCATCCCCAGGGCCTAGAACACCTGGCACATGGTAAGTTTTTGATAAATATTGGAAGGAAGGGAGACAAGAAAGGAGAAAGGAAAGAAGAAAGGATGGAAAGAAGGAGGAAAGAAGGAAGGAGGGAAAGAAGGCAGGCAGGCAAACTGGTTTTCTCCTTTGAAGTCACCATTTGCCCCCCTGTCCCTCTACACCTACCATTTGCTCACCACACTACAAGGCTTTGAATAATACAAAAGAAAAAAAAAGCACTCCCCTTGTCCCTAAGAATCTCACAGCCTTGTGAGGAATGAGAAAACATAACTAAAACGAACTGAGTGAATAATAGAAGCAATTCCCTATGCTGAATAGAATCAAAAGCTAAATATATTTGAACCCAGACAAGTGTTATGGGAACCAGAAAAGAAAGAGAACCACATGGAAACCGGATATGGTTGTAAAGACTCAGCTGTGTGTGTTTCTCTGGTCCTACAGAGCATGTCCCTCTACAAAGAGTCAAGACACACTATATCATGTTCTCTGAATTAGTTCTGCGGAAATTTGCCCAAATCTTTCTGAAATGCACATTACCCACAGCTTCAGGGGTGTCCAATGACCTAAAATCCCTAAACTCCTTTTTCTCATTCTTGCTGTTTCTTCCATTGACCTATAAAATTCCATCTCCCCATCACCCCTCGCCCAACCACCTCTCTTTTTCGGGGGAGGGGGACCAGAGAGCAAGGTCACTCCTGTGCTTTCTCTGATTCCCTCACTGGTGTTTTGTCACTTTTCTGAACTTCCCATCTTTCCCATCCAATTGCAACAATCTTTCTTTATTCTTCTCTTCACTGACTTTTAATCTTTCCTTTCTCCATCTTCTTATCCTTATTTCTTCTGGATTTTCCTACACGGGGTTTGCATTTAGAGCTCACCTCATTGCCCCATTTTTAATAACTGGGAAGCATCCCTGCCAAAGGCATTCTGTTACAGAAAAAAAAAAAGCAAAAGTACATTCCATCATCTGCCTATATCATCCATGCAAGGTGAAGGAAGCACCTAGTAAATCATCCTTCCGCATTGTCTTGTGGCCAAACCAATCGAGGTGGCCGCGCAACACCATCTGCCGTCTGCCCTCTGCTCAGCTCCCTTTCCTGCTCCCCCAGCCTTCCTACTCATCAGCCTGTAAACTTGAGTTAGAATTTTAATTCAGTGCTACTCTTCTGGAGAAAAAGTGCCCAGAGATGCCTAGTGGAACGGCACATGTCAACGAATGTTCTCCTGGTACCCAAAATAATGTGCCCAATTTGGGCCCGGAGTTGGAGTTATACGCAGCAGGCAGAGAAGTTGGCTCTCACCCCAGAATCAACCTCAATTGGGCCACCCTCCCCAGGAGGGGATCTGCCATTTCCACCCCCAGGAGAGTGTGAGAGAGAGGTCCCACGTGTGTCCTCCACAAACCAAAACTGCCAGTAGGTGCCACAAGTACAGAAGGAGGCAGCAGAGAAGACATCAGGCGATCCACAATCAAGGGCTGAAGGTCTGGAAGAGAAAGGGCAAAACACAAGCAGGTGAAATTAGGAAAAGTGAAAACGCACGAAAGCCCCGTGGCTGTGGCTCGTCTCCCATGCTCTCCTGGGGAAAAGCAACGCACTTGTTGGAGAGGCAGCTGGTTTTCATCACAGCCAAATGGAGTTTAAAAATAAATACAGCCCCCCTTACACCCACCCCAAACTCAGCGCACGGTCAATTCTAACAGAATGGACACCCAGATTTAAAAGTCAAACAGCCTGAAACCCACACCGCGGAGAATTGTTGCTATTGTTGTTGTTCCAACGGTTTATTCCTCTGGAGACCACAAACTCAAACAATGACAACCTTCACGTCAAATTCCAGGAAACAAAGGATAGACGATAATTAGAGGGGCTTTTTTCTCCCAAATACAAACCAACGAATTAGTGCTGAGGGGCCGAAGGGAAGCAGAACAAATTAGACTCACTTCCACCAGGCTGCCTACCTCACTGAACAGCTCCTGGGCGCATTCTCCAAGGGGAGTTCAGAAGGGGTCTGGGTTCCAGGACAAATAGGTGACAAAAGACACAGGCCCACCCAGAAGACAGGAGAGCCTGATGTGAGGATTACAAACGCTGGCTTAGGGCCAAGAACTGCCTCCCTTCCCCCAACCAGAGAAGGAAACAAAACGACCAACCCAGACATCGGGGACGTGTCCCCCACAGTCAAGGCTTGTTATGCAAGAGTGATGCCTGGCAGTGCGCCTCTAGAACCCTGGGTTGGTAACTACCTTTTCAAATCACTAATTTTTCAAACCCACTCTTCATTACCGTCTCAGATCACCTCAATCAGTTAGAGTATTACCTAGTCTGTTCGAGGCACATAATATTTGTCTTGTCATTAGAATTAATTAACTGTGCTAAAGAGGCCCCAGGCCAGGATCCTTATACCACAAGCCTTTTAGTTTCCCACAGAGAAAAAGCCTCTTCTTAAACTACAGTCATCGCCCCTACCCCCAACCAAACTTCTAAGTCATATGTGAGCTGTGAGATGGGCTGTGCTAACAAGCAGATGACTCAGGGCAAACCACACCACCACCCAGATCACGGCGGGCGGGTTTGAAATGGCGTCTTCTGAAGGTTAACACGTTTCCAGTAACCTATTAGACAGATGTGGCCACTGACAACCCGAGGTGTTCAAAGACTTCCCTCGTGCAAAGAGCAATAATGAGACTAGCCAGAAAATCCCCTCAGGTGGTTTTAATTTTAAAAATCTTATAGTTGGATTTAAAAATTAAAAATCTCATTAGTCACTAGTCCCCTAGAACCAAATGTTTTCTTCAGGCTCTGCCTCCCGTAATCCCAGCACTTTCTTGTGCCTTTCCTCCCGTGCCTTGCCCCGGGTCATTCAGGAATCCCAATTTCCACATACAAGCAGAATGACCAAGGAAGGACAAGGAGGCCAGCGGACCTGGGTGACCCCAGGAGGTATGGAAGTGAAGGACGCCACTGCCTGCTGCAGGGTGTGTGCAGTGTGGGAATAATTGAAGGAGACAGAGCAGGACTCAGCAGTAAGAGGAGCAGATCATTGACATAGTGTTAGAAAATGAGCTTCCAATGGGATGGCGGTAATGTGAAGTCTTTTGACGCCACATATAAAGACAGCTCTCCTTGGGCTGTGCTGGAGCCACCACCAGCCTGGTGCCTGGGGCTGTGTTCAGCTTGGCTTCTTTGTCTTTCCGTTGGGGCCCTCAGCCCATTTCACAATGAGCTTCATCACAGACCATTCCCAGCTATCGGATGATCATAGACAGCCTGGCCCCTCTGCCCCCCTTGCTCCTCAAGGGGTGGCAGCTACGCTGCTTCATTAGAAATGTGATTGTGCAGTTTCTCTAAAATATTTCTAGCACGTGGCCTGCTTTCGGTTGTTCTGCCTCAGCTAAATGCACAGAAGATACCCGTGGGCAAATGAGATGTTATTTCATCTGCAGATTCCATTTACGCATAATCTTTTAGGTACATACCTGTTGTCTAGAGTAGTGGTTTCCATTCTATGTCCCTGAAACCCTCAAGGTGCATGAAAGTATCTCAGAAGAACAAGGAAGCCAAGCTGGCAGGCTCTGGGCCCTCCACTTATTCTTCAATCAGAGTCATTCCGGTTTTATCTGTTTTATTTATATAAAATATATGTAATATATGTGATAAAACATATACATAATGTATATGTTATTTATACATATATATAATCAGAAGATTTTATATAGAAAGTTCCATTCCTAAATAAAAAGCTTGAAAACCATGATTTAACCACAGTAAGATCTACCTGTATCAGTGACTATAGTTTCTAAATCTCTACCAGACAATTGTGGTGTAAACAGCCAAACACACCGGAGCTTGCCTGGTTGAAGCAGGCCTGGGGAGCCCAAAGACTCCCACTTAGGACCATGGCCTTACCCTTAACACATTCTCTCTCTCTCCCTTTCTCTCCTTAAAGAATAGTTTGGAAACTATTGAATTAGATGATCTGTGTGATTCCTCCACATTCAATGATCAAAAGATTCCTCTATTCCCATAACTGTAGATGGAATGGATAAAAGGAATGATGATTTTGCTGTCTGTGGATCTAAAATCTAAAAGATTCTGAGTTATTGTTTCAAACCATCACCCAAGAAAGGAATATTCAGGCAAGCAAGATATTAGGATATGTTGAAATCAGATTTCATTGCGAAATTGCATAGATAAGCTTCAAATTGGGTTTTCTGGCTTTTTTGTTTTGTTTTACTTGTGACCACCCTGACCCTTAGAGGTCAAGCAAGATCCTTCCATGTAGGATTGAACAAGCAGAGCCGTAATGACGGTGGAAATACACCTCAGGTGATCTCCCAGCTCTTCTCTCACCAGTTTGTCATCCCAAACTCTTACTTTTAACATCCCCAGAGAAAATCACTGGTTCCCAACCAAGAAGAAGTCTACTCAACAGCTTTAGCATTGTTATCCAACATTTAGACCCTACCTCCTGTCAGAGTATCATGACTATTTGTGTTTGAAGATTGTCCCACGCCATGGTCATTTACAGTGACAACAATCTTCTCCCACCCTACCAAAAAAAAGCATTTCTAACAAAAACTTCAGACAGTTTTGCCTCAGGATTATACTAAGAATTTCCACTTGTCTCGATAAATGTCACCTAAATATTAAAATATTTTGGCTTTGATTTGCGTGTGTGTGTCTTTTTTTAATTTAAGTGGAGGACAGACTGCAAGTAAGTGGAACTCTTGGTTGAAGATGTTTGTTTTCTTTTCTCTTTGTTAATAGTCTGACTCATTTTGCTCATCTTTTAAAGAGGGAAGGTGCATGAAATACACCCAAGGAGTTTCCAACTTAACAAAGCTCAAGATAGGAAATCAGGAGGCGTGGAACTGTTCTGATTGTGGCAGAGTAGGGGACTTCTGAGCGGGCTTCCCAGGACACTGTGTGAAGACCCCCCCATACCAATGTTCTTTAAATGTTCCTCCAACTATAAAATTCTATGATCCAACCATCCCCTCAGTATCTCAAATTGAGTAAGAAAAGGAAAGAAGTGTTCAAAGAACCAAATGAGGAATCCAAAAGCCACACTCACTACTAGCTCATTAAAGCAACCATGCAATTTATTTTGTCTCCCATCACTCAGTGTTCTATATCTGCAAAATGGAGAAAGGAGGGGTCAAATGAGGACCAGAATGGCTAATGATGTTGGTGAAATGTATTCCTTTCTCTTAACAGTTTTGTTACACTTCTCACAAAGTCACCACCCCCACCCCTAATACCAAAACATACGGGCAGAGTTACAGACACACAGCGAGAGGCGGTAAAGTGCGACGTCAGTGGAGGCAGGGTGAGCTCGGGTCAGAAGACAGGATGGGACAGGAAAGAGAAGCCTCAGAATTCGATGGGCAGGGGTAATGGGATGGCTCCAACTGGTCATCCCAAGGCTCATCTGTGCCAATTGGATTGGACACAGTTAAAAAGGAGGAAAGAAAATGCCAACAAAAACCAAAACAAAAGATAAAGATAAAGAGCAGCTTTTCCAAATGGGTGGGCAGGGATCTGGCCCCTGATGGTGGGGCAGCCCAGCAGCCTGGGGAGCATGTCCCCAAACCAGCTGAGCCTGCTGTCCTCCTGTGGCCACCCCTCCCCACGGAGCTCAGCTGTGCTTTCTGCACCTTGAACCCATTTGAGGGACTTCTTTTATTTTTTTGAGGGAGTTTGGTGAATTATTGTATAAAAAGAACCAAAGAAGAAGAGGAAAAAAGTAAAATCATTTCATCATAAAAAATTTTTTTATCTATTTAATTTAGCCAAAGAATTTTCAAACTCTATACAGGCGTAAAATCAGTTCTCATGCCACCCACATTTTGCATACCTCCCGATTCCTACTGCAGCCATTCCACTCCCTCAGCCCCCACTCATCCTTGCCTCCACCAGCACTAACCCTCATTCACCTCTGCCTGGCCTCAAGCCCAAGCATCCATCTGAAGCAAACCGGAGGACCCAGCAAATCCATACTCCCTCTCTCATGCACTCACATGTGTATACACACACATACAGCTACCTCCATCCCCCACTACAATTCTGTAACACCTCACACAAACGTCAGCCATGGTCCCCAGCTTGCCCCACACCCCCTTGCAGTGAAACTGCCCTATGCACATCTCCTGTTTAGGGGGTGGCTGTAGGTGATGGTTATCCCACCAGATAACCCCACCTAAGCCATAGCTGATTGGACCCACAGTAGGTAATAAAAGGGCTATGACAAATGTCCCTGAGTGGGGCTGGGGTAAAGGTAAGTTGGACATGTTAGTTTATCTCTTACAAACCATAGGTGAGGTGCTTAGGCAACACGCATTTTGCATTTCGTTCACATTCTAATCCCTGGGGTGGGCTGCGAGTCTGCATATAATGCTCCAGTTCACACACACTTGGAGTGCCTCTTTTATCCTCCTGCCTAAGCCGTTTTCTTTGGAAGAGCAAGTGCCAGAAGTTTCTGAAAAAACTCAGATTCTGGAAGCAGCATTCCCACCAGCCCTGGAGAGCTTTCACACAGATAGGTGTCCTGGACTGGGCCTGCTCAGTTGCAGAAGGAAGTGTGATAATGAAGGAATGTGGCTCTGGGTCACTGTCCCCCAGGGAAGGGGAAAGAGGAAGAGAAAGGAGGGAAAGTAGAGTTAAAGGTCATGAATAGTTACTACTCCATAATGCCATCTGCCTGCAACACCGGAGTTACACACAGGGATGGGGCTTTGAATTCTGGGCTCTGTGTAACTTATGAAGCTTTGGGCTGAGAGTTAGGTTACAGTTCTGGTCTTCGAGTGACCAGGAACTTCCTCCATAATGCTAATACTCTCGTGATTAAGGAACCACAACCCCCCTAAATTCTACTTCTCCTGTTGAATTGACCTTGGGTCTTCCATCTGTTAAAATGGGAAGGGGGATGTTACCCTCTCTCAACCCCTTTGAGGCAAGTTTGATATCATAAAGATCCTGGGAGTGAAGGTCTTAACTCTGACATTTGGAGAAATTTGGGGCACTCAAGAAATTACTTCCTTTCTATATTTGGAACAGCCATGGTTTCTACTGATGAAACCTAAGGTCTACAGGGTTTCCTGAAGACCCCATGGTCATGCAGGCTCTGGCAAAGTTCCTAGACCTAAGGAAGAGATCATATGGAGTGGAAGAAAATTTGGAGGAAAGCAGAAAGACAGGGATAATAAACTATGTATTGACTTCATGCTAACATACCACATTTTTAGCCATCCACATGAAAATTTTTCTGGAGAGCTCGTAATACGAATGAGTCATACCTCCTGTTCCTTCTTTTACTTTCCAGTAGCAGGATTAGTAACAAACTGGCTAAAGATCAGGGAGCAAAAGGAGAAGGAAGTAAATCGAAAGGTCTGTATTACCCGCTCAAGAGCTGGCCCTTTGAAAGAAGATGAACTTCCTCGCCCATATTAGGGCCAGAGCCAAATTTTCTCATTATAGTAAGTCAGTACAAGTATTGTTGGAATTCCAAAGAGGCTCAAAATCCACATCTCTGTGCAGGTTCCCCAACCATCCTCTCTGACTCTAGGAGGTAAATCCATAGAAGAGTGGGTTCTGAGGCAACCCAAATTAGATCCATCAAAGGATCAAGAAAGAAAGAAAGACTCTGAGTTTTTTAACTCAGGCCTAACCAACGTGAGCGTAATTTATGCCATTTGTCAAAGCAAGGAAAAGGTGAAAAAGTTGGAGAGGCTAAGTGGTTCCATTCCTCCTTCCTACCTCTGATGTACGCAGTATAGGGGAGGGAGAGGCCGTTGGTAGACATCTCTTGGAAGAAGAGAGAATCCTGTTTATAGTTAGGCAGTTGTATCTCTTTTCACTCAAAGAGAAATGGTATCCAATCTTCAGGGAAGGAGCTGGAAGAGACCAATCAAGAATTCAAGAGACGGGCACTCCCAAGAGTGACCGAGAAAACTCCTTAGTCCCTCAGACCTCAGAATTGCTACAAAACAGAGGAGAGCAGCTTTGGAGAGCAAGAGTCTTTGAAAGATAGGCCTGGAATGTCAAAGAACATGGTAGATATTTGTCATTTGGGGCCACCCAGCATCCAAAGGCTCTCCTACTGGGGGAAGGAATTCCAAGTTAGGCAGAAGACAGGCCTCCTTCTTATGGAAGCTAAAGGGGCTTCTTAGTTCCTATTCCCTGGTAGCTAGACAAAGGGTGAATGACCTAAGTGCGCCAAATCAGAGGCTTCCACACAAAGTTTAAGACTGAGTTAAAAGCCAAGGATCAGTTAGAGATTACGAAGAGGCCCTTCTTGTGATGGCCCATTTCTAGGGGCAGTAGTGTCCAAAAGCATGACATCAGAAGCAGCATCCTAAGCCCACGGCTCCTCCCATGGTAGGATTTTGGCAGAGCCTTGTCTCCGTTGGTGTGTGCCCAAGACTGACTCAGTAGTCTTCCCATAGATTTCAACAGCTACCAAATACCCTTCCAATAAATTCATTTTCTGCTTCAGTTAATCAAGTTGGTTTCTTTTCTTTACAACCAAGACCCCTAACTAATGCTGAATTATAACAGGAAATGTATCAGAAAAGAAATCCCTGTTGGTTTTGAGATGCCCATCTAACGCCTACAGTGCCAGGAGCCTTTTTCCCGGGTGATGCTCACCATGTCCTCTCTGGGCAGTGAGCAGGTAGCTGAGAAAATTATTAGATTCATATTGGCTTCACACACCATAGGGGCCTCTGCTTCTGACACGCATCTCAACATTCTGCCCTCTGGGAGATGACATGCTCACACTCAACCCACATGCACTGCATGCTCATCAATGACCTAGTTTCATTTGATATCCTGTTTTCTTATTCCCTTTATTCTAATGCTTTTTTTCAGCAAATATATGTTTGGGAGATGTAAATGTTCTCCTATAACCCACAGGGAAGGATCTGAGAAAGGGAGCAGATCACAAACCCTTCCACCCTTTTCCACCCGGTGATCTGGCCAAGGCCTCTCCACTCCAATTCATTTGCTGTGCCCCTTATATAATTTTGTTGCTTCTGCCTTCGAGGGCCCGTTCAGGAAAGAAATTTCATCCTACCAATTGAGTTTTATCTCTTTTTCCAAACTCCTATTCAAGATCTCCCTTTTGTTTGGAATCTGAGTTCAGAAGTCAGGAGCTGCAGAGTTCTCTGAATGCACTGTACTCTTTCTCTTCTTCACCAGGAATACCTGCCCTGCCCCACAAGCACCCCACCCAACAATAATCTCCACTTAACCTGACAAGCTTCTATTTCTCTAGAATTTAGCTCAGGCACCACCAACTCCAGGAAGTATTTGCTGAACCTTCAAGTGTGTATTAGAGGCTTCTCCTGTGCATACTTCTGGTATTGCACTTACCTTGTGCATGGTACCCTATTTGTCTCCCCAGGTAGATGGTGAGCTCCTTGGCGGCTGGCACTGTGTCATATTCATCTTCTTATACCAATACTTGTGGCAGTACTTGGCACACAGTAAGTGTTGAGTAAGTGTTTGTTGAATGAATAAATAAACGAGTTAGAACCGGGATCTACCTGAAGATCTGAACTTACACTGCCACTGAGGCCTCATCTGTCAAAAGAGGAAACGGAGAAGAATGTTTGCAAAGGTCCCTGACAGCCCCAGGTTTTGTGAATCATTTAAGTTTTCCCTCATGAATCCCAGTGAACAACAGTCACAGTCAGAGCCGACATTCACTGAACAGGTTAGCAAGCCAGCCCCTCTGCTCAGCACTGCGTAGGTTTCCCTCACGCAAGCCGATCAGCCCTTCTCAGTGTGTTCGGTGGGAGCTACACAGCAACCAAGTGCCCAGTCTCATGGTGACAATAGGGGCCTGGAGAAGAGTATGCAGCGACTTGAAAACAAGGCAGCCAAGTAAAGGCAGAAGACAGGGCCCAAGCAATTGGACATGATTTTCCTGCCGGAAGAGACTTGAGGAACAAGCCAGGGGAGAAATGGGAAGGGAGGTCACGCCCCTCTGAATCCTCACAGAACCCCATGAGCAAGGCACTGTTATCCCCACTTTATTGAGAGGAAAACTAAGGCCCAGAGAGGTGAAGGAATCCAGCCAAGGCCCCGCTAAACGGAGGCAGAGTCCGAAACCCCAGTGCTATTTGATTGCTGAGCTGCTCACTGTCCGCCCCGGATGGTGGAGTCCTGACTGCAGGGAAGAGGCCCCAGAACAAAACCTCAGCGCTCTACCCTCCAGGTTCCCTCCAGCCTGTTCTCCTAAAGAGGCAAGGGGTCTGGATCAATAAAATCACACAGTCAAAGCACAGCTTGCAATTTCCAAGGGCCTTCTAAGGTTATCTAGAGCAGACTAGCAAGGTTGAGGATCGCACAGGCAGAGAGAAGAGCTCGTCATTTGGAGTCTGAGAACTTGAATGCAAGGCCCCCATTAACTCTGTGTTGCCTAGTGATCTTGGGACTTTGGAAACTATAAAGCCTTAAACAAATATTAGGTACTGTCATTATGGATGAACTGAGAATCCCAGCCTTAACTTACGGTCAGATAGGATCTGGCCCTTGATGTTGATCCCTTCCAGCACACCAACAGCCTTCAAAAAGGACAGCATGTCTCAACTAAGCCTGACACAATCTCTCCGTGGCTTCCTGCTCTGTTTACTTGTTCTAAGCATCTGTTTGGTTAGAGAAACACAGCAAGAACTGGGAGATCAGCGTCCCTCTGCCTGCAAACCTCCCCTTCAGCTGGGCAGATGGGCCAGAGAGCAGGACTCACAGGGGTAGGGATGCTAAACAAGACACAGATGGCCAGCTGACCCAGGCAACCAGACTCCACGTGCCGGAGGTTGAGCAATATCAGAGACAGCTCCTTAAACGCCACCCCCACCATCGCTGTGCTGACCCCTCTGGCAAAGAGCTGATGGCTGGGATGGGCATCACTGCTGGGAAATAGACAGGCTCCAATCCCCCCACTCCCTTCCCACACTGGCTAGATTTAGCACTGTTGTCATCAGGAGTGCCTGGAGCCTGGACTATAGTCAGCTGATAGGAGCCTTGCACATGTTTGGGGGGCCCTGACACTGTCTTCCAGGATGTGGGGTGAGAGGGCTTGGGCTGGGGATTGCGGGACATGCTGTGGCTTCCTGTACCTGGCCTGGGCTGATCTGAAATGAGGTGCCTTGCTCTCCCTCTCTTCCATGCCCTGGGAAATTCTGACTCCTTAGTTGGAATACTTTCCACCCCCACCCCCAACACAGATGCAGACACAATCTTGGAACACTAGCCTTTCCAAGACAACGTGTGCTCTGAGAAGCCTCTCCAACTCCCGGGGCAGAGTTAAGTACTCTTATTTCTAATCTCCTCTTGCACCCTGTAACTGCCTCTGTCGAGAGGCTCTATGGCGGGATAGCTAAGAGATAGACCCTGGGGGAGGACTGCCTGGGTTCAAGTCCAGTTACGCCACTTACCAGCGTAGAGCTGTTGCAGGGATTATCCAAGCTGTAGAGGGACAGGGCAAAGGCAAAGTACTTGTATGTGTATATGTACCATTATATATATCCAAATAGAGCATATCATAGTGAGATATGATACAATAGTGTGCACCACACGATATACTATAAGTAGATATGTGTATATACATGTATACACATAATAGTGTGCATCTATGTGTGTATATGTATATATGTATACATACACTATTGATTTACTATATATAGTTAAATTTATATAATTTACATATAAATTATATTGTTTATACTAATAAATTCCTATGTTATTAGTATATTAATATTAGTACTATATTATATACTAATAAATATATTACGTATAATTTTTATACATATGTATAATATACTATTGCTGTTCCCCAGGATGACTAATATGAGGATGCCATGATATCATATCATCATCTATTTGTCTGCATTCTTCACTAGATTGTGAGCTCTTTCGGAGCAGGGACACGCCTTGCATTTTGCCTATCCCTGAAGTCAGGGTTTGGAAGTCGTAGGTGCTTAATACCAACTGATGAGTGAATAAATACCAAAGCACCATGCTGCCCACCCCAGCGTATATGCCATCAAGTGAGGCAGACAAGTCCAACTCACCACCCACTCCTCCCTGATCTGTTCAATTTCCCAGCAGAATCTCAAGTAGAAGGTTCCAGTCGAGGCCTGGCTTTAATTTTAAGAGATAAAGAGAGCCAAGTGCTGGAGAAATGCCTTATCCCAGTTTTCAAGGCCTTTTCTCCTTATTCCCCCAAGACTCCCACTCCTGCCTCCTTCCCTGACCCCTCCCGGGCTACACCCCGTGCTGTCCCATTCTCCACCCCTGGGCGGCCCTCCTTTCCCACATAGCTTGTGACACCACTGCCTGCTCCCAGGGATAGATGGAAACCAGCTACCTCAGAGGCCAGGCAGGCTGGTGCCATTCCCACAGCCATCATCCATGGCCCTTCAACACCAACCAGCTCTGCTGGAAGCAGCCCAAATGCCTCCAGTGCTGACAGGGACATCCAAACCAGAGCCTCCTGCGGCCCGCAAAGCCAGAAAGACCACACACAGCAGGAGGCGCACACCCCCACCCTAGGGCCTCACTCCCCACCCAGGCCTCACACACACACCCGCTTTACACACTGTGCTATACACAAAAGCCCCCTCTCAGGGGTATCCTGCTGCCTCCACCCCTAGACAAAAACAATGCAATTAAATACACGGCTCACTTAACACTGCCATTTCCTGAGTCTACAGAACCTCCTGCGCACACACACACACACTCACAAACGCCACCCCTCGAGCTGAGGCTTGTCACTCCTGCTAGGAAAGGCTACTTTTAGATCGTAGGCTGAAATGGCAAAGAAGGCCAAGGTGGCCACCAGTCTTTGCTTTGGGACCAACATCTTGCGTGCGAAGGCTGTTTATACTTCCAGCATCAGACTCCTAACTTCACTGAAATGCAGCGTCCTGAGCCTCCTCAGGCCCTGGGCCACTTCATCCTCCGGCTTCTGCAACCCCAGAACTCTGTGCTGGGAAATGAGGGTGGAGGGTAGGACAGACGCAAGCTCGATGACATTGTTGGGAAATAGAGGAATCTGAGGAGTAAACATGCCTCTGTTCTCAAGTTTGTCTTCCCACAAAAACTTGGTGCTAGGGAGCAGGATGCCTGACATTCTGTAAACTGCCATTAGATCCCACCATGTGCATAACCCAGCTACCAGGAGGGGATAAAAAAGGAAGATTTCCAGTCTACAGGATCCGACCATCTCACCGGAGAGAGAAGACCACATCTGCCCTGGGGAAGGCACATATCCAAGAAGCATCTGATCGTCGCCAGGGGGAGAAGGAGATCAGAGGAGAGACAGAGAACTCGGGAAGTCTTCATGGAGGCACAGGACTCCGTTAGAGCCTTAAAGCACTCGGGCAGGAAAAAAGGTGGGTGCAAAGCCCCTCAGGAGACAAAAGGGGCCTAGAGAAGACTAGAGTGGAAGTGAGCAGGAAGTGCGTGGACGATGCTGAGTAGAGCAGCAGAGTTACGTACAGGGTGCGGCTGAGAATAAATAACAGCACGGTCAAGAGTGGCTGTTGAGTGACGACTAGGTGTCAGGCAGCTGGGTGACCGATTTCCGTAAATAATGTCCCACTGTCTCTAACCATTCTGTGAGGGGGGCAGCGGTGTCCTGGTTTTACAGACTAGAAAAGTGAGCTGAGAGAGCTTACAGCACTTGCCCACGGCCCCCCCCCCACCCCCTCCCCCAAACAGCCTGAGCTTGAATCGAATCGCCATGTTATTCGGGCCCAATCTTCATAGTTTCTACAACAGCCAGAGGAATATTGTCTCCTCCTAGAGCTGGAAAGCTCACGAGGGCAGACTGGACGCTAAGATTTTTCTTAATTTTCCCCACAGCATACATCACCGTTAACAAAGCTAGTGATTTCTGCCTTTATTCAATTCACTCATTCACGTACTAAACCAGTGACCTGAAGTAATAGATGTAAAAAGTCTTGAATCTCAACTAACCACTGACTTAAGCCACAGTTCTCCAAGAAAGGGTCAGGTGGAGCTATGCCTGGCTCAACACAGCTCTGCTGAACTGAAACTGAATTCAGCAAATGGCCTTGAGCTGCAAGAAGGAGATGGTAACTGAGCACCTTCCAGGTGCAAGGCACTCTGCAGGGCCTGCAATTAATTGAATCCAAACCCAACCTGTAGGGCAATTACTATCTTCCCCACTATATGAAGAAAAGCCCCTCTGGCTCAGAGAAGTTAAGTAACTGATCTAAAATCACACAGCTAGTGAAGGACGGAGCTCAGATGTAAACCTGGGATTCTGCCCCGTTTGGGAGTCTGGGTGGTGCCACTATAGAATGTTGCACTTACATAAGGCCTATGTGCCTGAGCTGCCAAAAATGAAAAGGAACTGTCCAGGGAGAGAAACCACTCTCAAACAGTTAGCTCATTCCCTTCAGACAAACCACTGGCCATGCTCCGCCTCCTCAGGGAGAACTTACCAAAACGTCTGTGATCTGAGGGCCTGGGCGCTGCAGAAAGCCAGGCGAGATGGGCCCCTCCTGGAAGGAGCCTTATCCTCCGCCCTGCAGGAGGTTCCTTGAGACACCACGCCCCCTTGGCCCCACCCCATCTGGCATTCCCCTCCCCCACAGCGACACTCTCAGAAAATGGCCGCGGGATGGAAGTGCCGCCTCAGACCTTGGGCAGCACAGTCCGTGAGCAGAAGGAAAAGCTGAGGTTGCTGGCAGGCACTGAGCCACGTGGGCCTTGGCCGCGCTTCCCTCAGCCCATCAAATTCCACACCCGGGCGCGGGCGTGGGGGACTGGGGCGGCGTTGGAAGAGCAGGAACACATGGCAGGTATTTTCCTGAAATTCCTGGGAAGCGGAGGGGCACCGAGGCAGAGGAAGCTTAGTCTATCGTTGCCACCCGCCCCCCCCCCCCCCCAGCCACTCCCCTCCACCCTCAACCCCCTCACCCTGGTTCTGGCTTCTGGTCTCAATGTTGCAGCCCAGCCACCTCACCCCGTGGAAACCCTGGCTTGACTGAAAGGCAGGGGGTCGGAGGTGGGGTCTACAGGGAAGCCCAGCAGCCCCACTGTCTCTGCCCTCAGCTCCCAGGCCCTCCTCCTCTGCAAGTGTAAGTTCAACGTTGTGCTAAAGGCCAGGTGACCGTGTAAACTTTGTCATCCAAACCAGTGCGCTAGAGAACGCAAGGAGGCATGGTTAATAATTAGGCTGGGACAACAGATGTAAATTAGCACTGGGGCAAACTAGGGCATTTGGTCCTGGTTATAGGGCTCAGGGCAAAGTCTCTGCGGGGCTAGCCATGAGGACTTTGCCTTTTAAGGAAAATCAGTTGATTTCTGTCATAGGCAGAGAAGTTCTCCCAAAGATGTTTTTGGAGCCCCTAAGATTTTGTCTCTTTCTGGTCTCTGATATAACGGTTTGTAGTCAGTGGAAGCAGACAGCGGGGAGTTAAAGACACTGACTGTCAACCTAGAAACTCAAAAATATACTGTCAACTTGGTTACACTCGAGCTGTCTCCCAGAGTCCCCTTGCCTGGGTGTACTGGGTTAGCTGGCCAAAAGTGGGACTTGCAGTAGCTCTGGAGGCAAAAGTGGAGCAGAGGCCATCACGCCGTCGAGGCAGCCTTGCCGGTCCCGCTCCTCCTCAACCCTTCCTCCAGCTCTTCTCCTGAATACTGGCCCTGCCCTCCAGCGGGAGCCCCAGGCCATCACTGGATACTTGGCTTCTGGTTGACTTCCCCACCAGCTCCTGCTACATGGGGCAACCTCCACAGCTCAGCTTCTCAAATTGACCACGTCCCGCGCTCTACCCAGCTCCTCCTCCATCCAATAGGGATTCATTCCTATAAGAAATCTCTTCTCCCATAACTCACAGTGGATCCGCTTCCCTGATTAGCGCTGACTGACGCATCTGTAGAGAGAGCAGATTCAAAACATCTAGACAGGTGAAGGCAAATTATATGCGAAGGCATAGTGACCCCCTGTCATCCCCACACGTGTTGCTGACTGAGGAGAGCTCAGACGAGGAGGGCTGGGAGATAAAGGAAATGGAGTCCAGGCTGGGAAACCACAGTTCCTGGAACCAGGTCTCAGTTCTGCCAACAAATAGCTACCTTGGGTAAGTGGGTAACTTTCCTGAGTCTCACTTTTCTTCTCTGTAGTTTCTCTTGCTCTGTAATACCCAGCTACGCCAAAATGCAAACTCACAGAACTGGGCAGTACTGCCCCCATGCTCCTGACACACCACCCCCATGATTCTCCACACTGGCCACAAGTGCCACATCCAGGGGCAGCAGACGGGGAAAGGAAGAATCGCCAAAGCCAAACAGGCAAGGGCCGGCTGGGGAGAGGAGGCATTAGAAAGAGCAAGGAAGGAGGGGGCAGTGGGAGCGGCTGCAAGGAGAGAGGTGTCCTCACACGGCCTTCCCCAAGCTGCCTGGCCAGGAAGCTTCCAAGGGATGGATTTCAGAGCAAAGTGTCACTTTTCAAGATGTCCATCTTGTACAGGGTCAGCCTTCTGAGTGCTGTTGTGGTTTCAGTGAGCTGACCCATTGTCCATCGCCCTCACCCACCCCTGCTCCTTTGGCGCTGCTGAAAGGTAAGTGGCTCTGTCTGCCCAGATGTCGTCTCCTCCCCTCCACATGAGCACTGATGCTTCAGATCACTGCATCATTTTTTCAGCCTCAGCCTGACTGCACTCTGCACTTTGCTAAACAGGAGCAAAGATTACGTGGGCTGCCTAAGAGCTGGCGATCTGAATGGACACACGTGCACTGGGTCAGCTGCCTCATCTAGCCCTGAGGTCCGTTCAGGAGCTTGCAGATCAGATTCTGAGTAGGTGCTTTGGTGTGGCAATGAAGAAGCAGTGCCTCCATTCATTCTGGGGATGGGTGGGTAAAAGATGGGGAGAAGGTGTCCAAAAGCGGAGTTCTCAAGGAACACAGTTAAGGAGTCAATGTTGGGGTCCCTTGGCCTCCCCTGAAGACAGTCCCTCCATCAGACGGTTCAACCTGTGCAGTGTGGACTCTTCCCATGACACTCACTGGGAAGACCGCACTCTTCAACAGACACCCAGAGCAACAGCAGGTGCAGCCATCCGTGTGCTCACAAACCGAGCTCAGCAGGCTGTCTATGCAGATTCTGATATTTGGGTTCTGAGACTGATCAGGTGCTGAAAAAATCAATAAGTGCAATTTGACTCAAGCCCACTCTGAACCTTGAAAGATCTACACTCCAGAATAACTTGGTATTTGGCAATCTGAGTCCCTGCAATCTCTGCTTAGAACTCAGCATCTCAAAGTTTTCTCACCCAAATCCATTTTTCATTGGCCTAGCCTAAAGCTAATCAATCCTTCACTTCAGCCCTGGGACCACTCTATCCTTCCCAGAGAAGTGCCTCATTCCAGGACTGGTCAAGACCAATAGTCCTCAAAGCGGGGCTCCCCGCATCTGCATCACCTAGGAGTTTGTTAGAAATGCAGATTATTGGCCCCACCGCGACCTACTGAATCAGAACCTCTGGGGGTGGGGCCCAGCCGTCTGTATTTTCACAAGCCAGGTTTAAGAACCACTAGACTTATACCTCCTCTCCCTCCATCGGACCAGAATAGGAAGGCAGGTACCGGGGGCCAGAGGGCCAGACAGAGCCCTGGGACCCTGCTGCACTCTGGGGCAATGGCTGCAGGTAAGGAGGTCTGTTTGCTCTCTGATGAGCTCACAGGGAGCCTGTCTTCCCCCAGGCAGCAGAAGTCCAGGTGTCTGTTCCTCCACGAGCCTAATCTGTCCCTGGAAGAGACTGACCATATGTCACTGCAAACATAACAGCTTACTCTACCGCCGAGCAGATGTTTCCGAGAGCTGAGCCATTTGAGTAGAGTTAATAGGCAGCCATAAATCATCAGCTGGAGCCACATGGAGGCTGCAGGGGAGATGAGGCCACTTGGCCTGAGCCCCAGCGTGAGAACTAGGTGTGTGCTCCATTTGAGCCAGCATGCAGGGCATCAGCCAAACTGGGGAAGGACAGGCAGGGCTCCTCCCTATGCCCGCTCTGAGCTCAGACTACACCTGACTCTCGCTACTGGAGAGACCCTGAGTTGGGAGCGAGGGGAACCCAGCTGACTAGGGTCCTATCTAGCTGCTTCAGTGGGCAGTCTGGAAAGGGCACCATGCCCACTCCTTTTGCCCCCCCTTCCCTTCTCTCCCCTCATGATCCTCACCAAGATTCTTCCCTAGGAGGACTTAAGTTAGTAAGAGAGGTGGGCAAGGAAGAGAGCCCAGAAGGAAAATGAGCCTGAAAACCTCCAGGACGCTTGGAGAAGCCCAGGGAGCCAGCAGCCTGGAGGGGAGCCTTTTCCAACATCACCACTCTGTCTTCCCAATTGCAACCTCCACCCAGTTCTGAACTGAGCCTGATGCCAGACACCTTGCTGTCCTCCCTGCTGAGGCCCGGGGCAGAGGTGCCAGTGCTGAGCTTGGCCACTGTCCATTGATTACATTGCAGGCTGTGAGCTGTTCCAACTCACTGAAGCTCAGCCTCTCCTTTCTTCATGTCCTACTCAGGCTCATGGTAGATGTCCACTTGAATCTGAGTCTCCATCTGTGAGAACCCCCTACAAATCTGGAGAACAGCACTGAAGACCAGTGCTATTCACTTGGGACCAGTTCTTCAAAATTGTGGGGAACAAGGTAAATTTCAGAGAAGGACTGGGGGTAACCATGCCCAGTCATCTGTCAGGAGAGCAAAGAAGGAAGAAATCAGCCAAGGATTTAGCAGGGAGAGGAGTCTAACTAAAATTAAAAGGACTTAAATTCTGGGCCTATTAAATATATAAAATGATGCTAAACTTAAAGTTTTAGCAGAAGATCCATATCATAAAGATCGGTACCACCATGAGTGTGACATCAATCTCTATGTGTGAACCTCACACGGTAAATGCTGAAGAACAAATTACATTACATTGAGCAGATCACCTATATAGGAAGGGAACAGAGTGTTGTGGGAAAAGGTGCAGGAAGAAAGTTCTGTGGCAAGAGCTGTGGCTGAGTTGTGAGTCCCACCCGCCCCCACATTGGAGTTACCCTCTAACCCCAAGGCTAGTGAGAAGGGGCTTCTAGGGGATTCCTCAGCAAACACACACTGTGTTTTTTGCTTCTGAAAGAAGATAAAGAGACATGTTGGGTGAATCGCTACTGGGAAAGTAAAGACACACAAGGTGGATGTGGCTGCATGATCTCTCCTGGAGAATGTTCCACATGCACTTGAGAAGAATGTGTATTCTGCTGCTGTTGGATGGAGTGTTCTGTATGTCTGTTAGTGCATCTGGTCTAACATATAGTTTAAATCCAAAGTTTCCTTATTGATTTTACGTCTGAATGATCTACCCATCGTTGAAAGTGAGGTATTGAAGAGCCCTTCTCTTACTGTATTGTTGTATCTTTTTCCCTTCAGATAATGCTAATACTTACTTTATGTTTAGCTGCTCCGATGTTGGGTGCATAAATATTTACAATTATTGTATCCACTTGATGAATTGACCCCTTTATCATTATATAATGACCTTCTTTGACTCTTTTTCCGGGTTTTGACTTTAAGTTTATTTTGGCTGCTCTAAGTATAGCTACTCCTGCTCTCTTTTGGTTTCCATTTCCATGGAATATCTTATTTCCATCCCTTCACTCTCAGTCTGTGTGTCATTAAAGCTGAAGTGAGTCTCTTACAGGCAGCATATAGTTCGATATGGTTTTTTTAATCCATTAAGCCACTCTGTGTCTTTTTATTGGAGAATTTAGTCCACTTACATTTAAAGTAATTATTGATAGTTATGGACTTACTATTGTCATTTTATTCATTGTTTTCTGGATATTTTGTATTTCCTTTGTTCCTATCCTCGTCTTTTGCTCTCTTCCTTTGTGGTTTGATGATTTCCTGTGATGATATGCTTTGATAACTTTCTCTTCATCTTTTGTGTATCTACTGTAGGTTTTGGTTTTGTAGCTACCAGAGGCTTACATAAAACATTTTGTAGTCGTTTTACAGTCTATTTTAAGCATGTAACAACTTAACTTTGAATACATACAAAAGCTTTATATTTTTACACTCCCTGCATTTTAAGTTTTTGATATCATAATTTACATCTTTTTTATTGTGTATTCATTAACAAATTATTGTGGTTATAGTTATTCTTAATACTTTGGTCTTCTAACCTTTATACTAGAGGTGTAAGTGATTTAGCCACCACAAAACAAAATTATTCTGAATTTAACTCTTTATTAACCTTTACTGGTAAGTTTTATACTTTCACGTTTTTGTGTTACTAATGAGCATCCTTTTGTTTCAGCTTAAAGAACTCCCTTTAATATTTCTTGTAAGGCCAACCTAGTGGTAATGAACTCTTTCAGCTTTTGTTTGTCTGGGAAAATCTTTCTCTCTCTTTCAATTCTGAAGGACAACTTTGCTGGGTAGACTATCTTCACTGGAAGATTTTTTCTGTCAGAACTCTGAATATATCACCCCACTCCCTTCTGGCCTGCAGGATTTCTGCTGAAAAATCTTCTGATACTCTTATGAGGGTTCCCTTGTGTGTAACAAGTTGCTTTCTCTTGCTGCTTTTAAGATTCTCCCTTTGTCTTTAACTTTTGATAATTTAATTAAAATCTGTCTCAGTGTGAATCTCTTTAATTCATCTTATTTAGTATTCTTTAGGCTTCCTGGATCTGGATATCCATTTTCTTTTCCCACATTAGGGAAGTTTTCAGCCATTATTTCTTTGAATGAACTTTTTTCCCCTTTCTCTCTCTCTCCTCCTTCTGGGACACCTGTAATGTGTATATGATCCACTTGATGGTGTCTTATAAGTCCCTCAAGTTATATTCACTCTTTTTCATTCTTTTTTCTTTTTATTCCTGTGATTGGATGATATCAACTGCCCTGTCTTCTAGTTCATTGATCCTTTCTTCCACTTGATCTAGTGTGCTGTGAACTCTATTACTGAATTTTTTAGCTCAGTTATTGTAGTCTTCATCTCTATGATTTTTGTTTGGTTCTTTTTAATATTTTCTATCTGTTGAAATTCTCACTTTATTCATGCATTGCTCTCTTGACTTCAGTAAGCATCGTTATGACCACTATTTTGAACTCTCTGTTGGGCAAATTACTTATGTCCATTTCATTAAGGCCAGTTTCTGGAGATTAATCTTGTTCTATTGTTTGGAACACATTCCCTGTTTCTTCATTTTCCTTGACTCTCTGTGTTAGTTTCTGCATGTTAGAGAAAAGAACCCCCTTTTCCACTCTTAACAGACTGGCCTCATGTAGGAGATGAACATCATCAACCAGCTCGGCCCAAGCTCCTGGTTGCCTTTCAAACCTGTGTGATTGTCCAACCTACGACCTTTGTTCTTAGTGAGTCCCAGTAGATGAAGGTGTCCCAAAGGTGTGGGAGGTGGCAACACACCTATTCAAGCTCCCAGGAGACTGCTAATTACCTGCCCCTTCAGCACCCCAGTGCAGGCTAATTGGAAGCTCACCCTTCAGACAGCAGCTGGAAAAGTCAGGATGTTAGTTAGATATGCAGTCCAGCTTCTATCAGGGATAAATCGGGAGCTGGATGTTTTTTCCTACTCAATCTGTGCTGAGCCAGAAGGAAGAGTCACTGGGAGTGCTTATGCACCCAAATAGAACCCCCTCTTTGTTTTGTATGGTCCCAGGGGACTCATAAATGCCAAGTCCCATCAACTCCCAGAGCTAGGTGATTTGGGAACCAGTCCCTCAGATAGCAGCTATAGCAGTTGGGGTGCTAGATATGTTGACAAGCTCCTTCCAGGGAGAAACTGGAGACTTGTATTTACTGTTGGAGTGAGCTGTGGGGACATGGTGGAGGATGTGCACACCAGCTCTTTCAGGCTCCCAGGAGAGTCCTGGTCAGCTGCCAAGTGCAGGCTGATTAGAAGCCAGAACCTCAGGCAGCAGCTGGGAAAGTATGCAGTCAGATTCCTTCCAGGGAGAAACTGGGAGATTGGTGTTTTTGTATGCTTCACCTGTGCTGAGCCTCAGGGGGATAGCTACAGGAAGTGCTTGCACACCCATTTGAAAACTGCTTCTTTTGTTTAATTTGATTCTGTGGGCCTCATGAATGTTGCACTTCATTGGGTTATTGAGCTGGATGATTTGAAGGTCCATTCCTCAGGACGGAAATTGGGGTACTGGATGTGTGGACAAGCTCCTTCCAGGAAGAAGCTGGAGGCTTGGTTTTCTCGTTGGAGTGAGCCAGAGGGAGACAGCAAGAAAAGTGCCCACCAGCTCTTTCAGATTCCTAGGACGTTCCCAGTGAGCATCCAGATGCAGGCTGATTAGAAGCTGGACCTTCAGGCAGCAGCTGGGAAAATATGCAGTCAAACTTCTTCCAGGAAAAATCTGGGAGACGGATATTTTTGTCTTCTCCCTCTGAGTCCAGGGTGATAGCCACAGGGAGTGTCTGTGCACCCATTTAACTGCCTCTTTGTTTACTACAGTCCCATGGGACTTGTGCATGCAAGCCCCATTGGTTTTCAGAGCTGGATGATTTGGAGACTCATCCTTTGGGTGACAGCTTCAGAAGTTGAAGTGCTAGATGTGTGGTGCAAACCCTTCACTCCTCAGGGAGAAGCTGGGAGTTGTGGGTTGCTTCCCAGTTGTAAGGCACCATGCTGGGGGTGGAGTTTATGGCAAGAGTGTGTCTCAGCCTTTCTTATCCATTTCCATGTGGATATTTTCTCAGACACCTGATGTGTAGGAGTTACTCAACTAGTTTCTGGATTTCTCTCCGAGGAAATTGATCCACTTGTAGTTGTATGTTCAGTGCATCCACGGGAGGAGGGAAAATCAGGAGCCTCCTATGTCACCGTCTGGGTGACATCAGAGGTGGTCACATGGAAATCAACCGACTTCCCCAGTTTGTCAAGGCCAATGGTGCATAGTGTCTCCCGAGCATTAAGATACTAGCCCAGGAGAGAGAGAGGCAGATGGGCTGTCTTATAAAGTCTGTCAAAGGGCTTCACCTAAGTGGCAGAGGGACCCGAGCCACACGAGGAGAGAGATCATTGTAGGACTGCTGGGGCTATAGGAAGAGTTGAAAGCAGCCACCCACGTGGGGCCATACGTCTGGAGATACAGGTGAACAGACATGATGAAAATTACCTTGCAATACACGACATGTTTGGTGACATCACACAATACCTTCAGTGTGTTGTCCCTCATTTGCAATGCACTGTGCAAAATTTCACTAAGTGTGATTTTCTTAACACAGCATTTTCCATTTTCATCCATCACCTCATAGTGTGTTTTGCCTCGGATTATTTTTGGTTTTGATTTTCACTGGATAAACCTGTACTTTTAGCGTACTCCCAAAGAAGTAATCAGAAAGATTCAATGTTTAAAAAAAAAAAAAAAGAAATAATATGTCTAGGTTTGCTTTTTTGTGGTCCCTGTAGATTAAAAACATAGCCAGTGGGTCAAGAGGTCTGCAAAGGGAGTGTGTTGAGAATGTCTGCAGCACCTACCAAAGCGCCCACAAGTAGAGAGTGCTCTGCACACCCATACACACAGCCACTTGGGGACATTTCCAGTCAAGAAAAGCCTTTGTGATGTCCTCCCTCCTCCCTCTCTTTTCTCACCAGTCCCCCACACACCCCCCTTCCCACCTGTGGACGGAGGAAGATGAGAAGGAAGGGCTGAGAAATAGAAAAGCCAAGCACACCCCCCGCTTTCCTCCCACTGCTGGCTCCAGCGGGGTCCCCCCCGGGACTCACCTGAACCAAGCACGGGGAGGAGATTTAACATCTAATCTAGTTCAGAATTTTGATTATTATCTTCAACTGGACATGGCAGTTTCTGAATTGAGGCTGTTAGGGACTTAATGTGTTGGTAAGATGTACCTGCTGGAGTTTCCTTCTAGAGCAAAGGAAGATGGCACGCACTGAATAATGTTAAAGGGATGATGAGACACACGAAAATATGAAGCTGCAGTTTGATCACCTCATGAGTTGTGGGTGTTTGCAGAGCACTTTCTGTGCAGCAGGCATCTTCCCAGCATCATCTAATGGAACCCTCACAGCAGCAGCCCCAGGAGTCAGGTGCTGTGATCCCTACTTCACAGCTGAGGAAGCTGAAGCTCAAAGAGGTTAAGGAACCTTTGCAAAGCACACAGGGACAAGTGGAGAAGCCAGGACTGAACTAGCATGTCTCTGATTCCAAAGCCCTTGGCCTTCGTCATCTCAAGTTCAATGCATTCCTTCTGCCGGTGGCTTTATCACAGTTTCTAAAACAGTGGTGTGAGTCAGGGAGCACTCACGTATTTGTTTGCATATGGCTGTATATTTATATATGTGAATTCTTAACTCTATCTCTTTGACACTCAGCCCTCACCTGCCCCCAGCCCAAGCCGCTTCCCCAGCAGAAGCAGGCCCCACACAGGCAACAGCATTAAAAGTGGGCTTTCAGCCGCAGCCAGGGACAGAGATGTGATGTGTGAAGACTGTTCCTTTTTTTTCTTCACCACATACTTTGGTGTCACAACTGCACTTTAAAGAGAACGTCAGATTGGTGGAGTTGGTTAAGGTCCAAGACAAATGTTAGATGTTTGTTTTTAAACCAGGCCCCCTGAGCTAAAAGCCCAGCAAGCTCATGACAGGGGAAAACCTCCTTTTACTGACATTTGCAGGCACAGCGAGAGTGCTCCTTAGACTGAGGAAGATTTCTTTTCCAGCTTAGCGACTCAGGGTTACAAATGAAGTCAGGTACTAGTTGGAATAACCCGGTCAAACTTTTAAACGACTCCAAGTTCCTATGAGGCAGGCAGATAGGACAGACTCCCTGTAAAGGAAAGGACTTGTTTCAGTTTGGAGGCTAGAAAAAATGAAGAGATGGCACTGAGATCCTGGGCCCAACCCTGACTGTCTAAGAATTGTCCCCAAGTACCCTTCTGGGTCAGCGAGAGTCCTGAAAAACACCAACGGCCACAGCAAGTAAGATTCTGGCCAAACCACATAATTCTTTCATTCAACGACCCATCAACCAGCCAGCAGCCTGCCAGGCCTCCCAGACAGAAGAACTTGGTGGTTAGCATCTCAGTAGAATCTTTGAAATCACGTGCAGGTTCAGAGCCCAGCCCTGCACTCACCATCTGTGCGACCCTTGGTAAACTGATTACCAAGCACTTTTTGCCTCTTATATTCCAGACTTGGAGCTGAAGAAGATGGCAAACAGAGCAAACAGACAAACTCCCAACAAAAGCCTGCTCTCTTTGGCCAAAGAACCAGGAAAGGCGAGCTCAGCAAGACAGAAAGCCTGTAGACAATCACCACTCTTCTCCAGCAGACACCACAGAGAAGGCTGAGAGGGAAGCTGCTCTTCACCACCCTCATCCGGCTGTAATGAGACACCCCCAATGTCCCTGCTTGGTACGGTCAAAGGAGGTCAAGAATGGAGGTGGGAGCTTCATCCCCACCAGGCGTTAACAAGTCACCTTCCTTGGGGTGTAGGTGGAGACCAGAGGGGACCTGAACTTCAAGTCCATGTGGAAATAATGAGGTGCCCCCCCACACCCTGCAGAGTCTGTGTCAGAGAAAACCTAGTGGAAAGTCAGGACTCAGAGTCACCCAGCAGTAATGAAACCACCACCACCAGCCCTGCCTGCCAGGAAGTTTCAGGGGAGGCTTAGTGAGGACACCCCACCCCCACCCAGCGGTAATGAGGAGCTCCCTCAGGGGTCATCGGAGGTCAAGTGAGGGACCCAGATTTCTACTCTCACCTGGAAGTAGCCAGCTGGAATAGTGTTTTTAAAAAGCTGAAATAGAAGCTTTCAACAAGAATCAGGGTCTCATACCATAATACCCAACATGTCCAATTTCAGTTTAAAATCAATACACCAAGAAACATGAAAACAATTTGAATGGAAAAAGACAATAAACACCAACACCAACATAACAGCGATTGCAGAATTATCAGATGAAGATTTGAAGGCAGCCAGGATAAACATGCTTCAATGAGCATTTGATAAGCATGCTTGAGACAAATGAAAAAATCAAAAGTCTCAGCAAAGAAACAGAAGATATAAAAAAGAACCAAAAGGAAATTTTAGAACTGAAAAATACAATAACTCAAATAAAAACTTAATTGGTGGGTACAACAGCAGAACAGAGGGGACAGAGAAAAGAATCAGTGAATCTGAAGATAAAACAATAAAAAATACCCAATATAAACAATAGAGAGAAAAATAGGCTGAAAAAAACATTAATAGAGCCTCAGGGACATGGAGGATTATAACGAAACAATCTAAAATTCAAGTCATCAGAGTCCTGAAAGGAGAAGAGAAAGAGGGCAGGGCTGAAAGAATACTTGAAGAAATAATGCCTGAAAACTTCCCAAATTTAGCAAAAGGCAGAAACGTACAGACTCTGGAATCTGAGCAAACCCTAAAGGAGAAACCCAAGGAAACTCACACCAAGACACATCCTAGAAGAACTTCTGAAAACTACAAACAAATAAAAGGTTCCACAAGAGAGAAATGACGCCTTACACAGTGTGGGGAAACAATTAAAATGACAGTGGATTTCTCACCAGAAACCATGAATGTCATGAGGAAGTGGCACAATATTTTTCAAGGGCAGAAAGAAAAGCATTATCAACCCAGAATTCTGTATCTAGAAAAATATCCTTCTGAAGTGAAAGGGAAACCAAGACGTCCTCAGATGAAAGAAAACTAAGAATTTGTCAACAACAGTCCTACCCAAAAGAATGGCTAAAGGATATTCTCCAAACAAAAAAGAAACGATAAAAGAAGGAAAGTTGGAACACCAGGAACTCGTCATTTATATTTTTTGCTGAGAGCACACAAGAGAGCCAAGTCTTTCCCCAATAAACAGGCTGTCAAAAAAAAAAGATTCCAACTGACACCTCCCCAAGAAGAAAACCCAATGGAAAGAGTGAAAATATGCGGAAGTACAATATCTTCTCCTATTGAGTTTTCTAAATAATGTTTGACAATTGACAGAAAAATTGCAACACCGTCTGATGTGATTCTAAATATATGTGAAGAAAATATTTAAGACAATTATATTATAAATCAGGGAGGGTTAAGTGATATAAAAGGAGGTGAGGTTTCTACACTTCACTCACACTGGAATGACCAAACCAGTAGACTCTGATAAATTATTGTGAGATAATATAAAGTATATATATATTGGTCTCTGCCCCCAGTTCCTGGCACAGAGCTCCTGAAACCCTTGTGATTTCCTAAGTGATAAGAGCACTAGAAGCATCTTTTGTTCTAATATTTGGTCTTTGACCCCAGTTCCTGACACAGGGTTCCTGAAACCCTTATAAATTCCTAAATGATAAGAGCACTAGGAACATATTTTGTTCTAATAAAGTGACTCTGGATGGGCTCCTGGATGGCCCCTGGATGGGGGCTGGTCACAAGAAAGACTAAGCCATGATTAGAAGCTTGGAATTTTCAGCCCCACACCATATTTTCCAAAGAGGGGAAGGGGCTAGAAATGGAGTTAATCATTGAGCATGCCTATATTAGAAAGCCTGCATAAAAAGCCCAATAATATGGGGTTTGGAGAGCTTCCAGGTTGGTGGACACATTCAAACCAGGAGAGTGACGCACCCCAACTCCATGGGTACACAAGTTCCTGCACTCAGGACCCTCCCAGACCTCAGCCTATCTCTTCATCTGGCTGTCCATCTGTATCCTTTACTATATCCTTAACAAGCTGGCAAACATAAGTAAGTGTTTCCCTGAGTTCTGTGAGCTGTTGTAGCAAATAATCAAATCCAAGGGGGAAGAAATCATGAGAACCTCCAATTTATAGCCAGTCAGACAGAAGTTTTAGGTAACCTGGGGACTTACTACTTGCGGTTGGCGTCTGAAGGAGGGGGGAGCAGTCTTGTGGAACTGACCGCTTAACCTATGGAATCTGACATTATTGCAAGATAGTTAGAGTCAGAATTGAGCTAAATTGTAGGACACTCAGCTGGTGTCTCAGAATTGCATGGTGTAGGAAAAAACCCACACATCTGGTGTCAGAAGTGTTGTGAGTTTGGCAGTAGTGTGAGAGTAAACGAGAAACACAGGAGGAAGACTGAGTTGTTTCTAACAGTTATGTATATACAATGCAATATCCGGAGCAACCACTAAGCTATACAGAGAGTTACACTTAAAAATACTATGAATAAATCAAAATTTAATTCTAAAAAATTGTTCAGGTAACCCAGAAGAAGGCAGGTAAAAGAAAACAGAGAAATTTAAAACACAGAAGAAAAAACAGAAAAACAAAAGATAAAATGGCAGACTTAAGCCTGAATATATCAATAATTACATTAAATGTAAATGGTCTAAATATACCAATAAAATCCAGATATTGGCAGAGTGGATTAAAAAATATGACCCAACTATATGTTGTTTACAATAAACTCACTTCAAATACAATGATATAGGCAAATTTAAAGTTAAAAGATGGGAAAAGATATATCATGCAAACAGTAATCAAAAGAAAGAAGAAGCGGCTATATTAACATCATATAAGGAAATTTCAGAGCAAAGAAAATTACTAAAGGCAGAAAGGGACATAATGTAATGATAAAAGGGTTAATCCACTGAGAAACGTAACAATCCTAAATGTGTGTGCACCAAACAACAAAGCTGCAAAATATGTGAAGCAAAAACTAGTAGAACTGAAAGGAAAAAATATACAAATCCACAATTATACTTGGTGACTTCAACATCCCTCTTTCAACAATTAATATAAAAACTAGACAGAAAACAGCAAAGATATGGAACTCAACTCCACCATCAACCAAAGGGATCTCATTAACATTTATAGAACACTTTTACCCCAAAACAGCAGAATACACATTCTTTTCGAGTTCCCTCAGAAGATATACCAATATAAACCATATCCTGGGCCATAAAATTTAAAGGAATTGAAATGATCTAGCATGTGTTCTCCAACCACAATGGAATCAAATAGAAATCAATAATAGAAAGATAACAGGAAAATAAACAGCACACTTCTAAATAATCCATGGGTCAAAAAGGAAGTCTCAAGAGAAATCAAACGAGACAATGAACTGAATGAAAATGGAAGTACAGCATATCAAAATTTGTGGGACACAAAGCAGTGCTTTGATAGACTTTTATAGAACTAAATGATACATTAAATAAGAGTATAAGTCTCAAATCAATAATCTAAGCTCCCATCTCAATAACCTAGAAAAAGAAGAACAAATTAAACCCAAAGCAAATGGAAGGAAGGAAATAACAAAGAGAAAAGCAGAAATCAACGAAGTTGAAAACTGGAAAACAATAGAAAAAAATCGATGAAACAAAAGCTAGTTCTTTGAAAAGATCCATAAAATTGACAAACCTCTAAGAAGACTGACAGAGAAAAAAAGAGAAGACACAAATTAATAATATAAGAATGAAATAGAGGATATTGTTCATAATATTACAAGTGTGTATTATGATACAGACACCACAAGGATAAGGGGAGGGAGGGTGGGAAGTGAGGCTGACTCCTGGAAGCAGCATAGACCATAGACACAGAGTGGCTTCTTGTGGCGTGCACCACCTGGTTCTCTGACCCTTCCTTGAATTGACTGAGATACTTCAGGGGCCTCCCTGAATCCCACTTTTTACCCTCTGTTAGCTCAAGATAATGTTTTTGTCCCTTGCAAATAAAAAAGTATTGCCTCAAATACCAAGACTTAGGCTCTGGCAGTTTAAATACCAACAATTAAATGCTTGTCTCCTAAGAACAAATTTAAACCAGGCTTCAGTCACCCTAAAGCCATGGGACCACCTTCAACACAGGGAGGCAGAGGGGATGATTATGACCGTAATAACTCCTACCTGGGTAATGTGGAGACGTTTCCTTCCTCTCTCTGTATTGATCTCATTCTCTGTAAAACAAGGAATATAGCAAGTTATAAGGTTCATATATCTATACCTTCCCTCTCCTTCAAGAATCCGCTTAAATGCCTACTGTATACACAATATGTCCTTATCCTTCATCTCCGCCTACTCTCAACTCTGATAAACTTTATCTAAAAGACTCTTACCCTTTTTATCTGTATTATAATTAGATGAACACGTCTGATATCCCTATTAAACTGTAAATTCCCTAAGGACAAGTTTGGGTTTTATCTTTATTTGTCCACCCATAGTGCCTAGTATGATATAGATAAAGTGGGCAGAGAGTATTTGTTGAAAGAATAAATCAAGGACAAATTGGGACAATTTGCTCAAGATATGACGAAGCCCTGTGAAAAGTATAAACCATAAATTACAAAGTGCAAATGCACTGCACCTAGGTGAGGTCTGGTTGTCTCCCCGCCCTACTGATCGAGTGGTCTGGCTGAGAACTTTCACCTCTTCGAGTTTCTCACAAACAAGGCTCTATGGACAATGACCATAGGGAAGGGGCTGTTACATTCTGTTTGCTTTTGTTTTTAATTTTTACCACTCCTAATTTCAAAGAAAGGAAACGAAGGTTGGGTACAATAAAACCCCTGCACCCTAGTCATATAAAGATAAAAATCAGAATTCAGAAATCATATAGAGGAAATGGGGGGAGATAAGTTAACTGGAACCGTAGGTGAAATAGTCACTGTAATCTGGCTCTAAATTTAGTGCTAAACTTCCTGGTAGCCAGGGCAAAAAGCAAAACACAATTCTGTTCTTAGTTCTCATTGTCAGAAAAAAGATCATACCAGACATCAGAAAAGACAAACCCTTTCCCAGAGCTTCCTTTTGCAGGAATTATGGTGTCATTCCTTTAAAAAGACTAATGAATAACACTGTGGGTGACGTCCTCAACTGCCCCCTCCCCAAACAGCAAGGCTGCAGAATAGCCTCTGATGCAGAGAAGCCCTGCATCTGGGGCAGGCTGGGGAAGGGCGCTGAGTAAAGAGCCAGACCCACCCAGCATGCCAGCCCCAAGCCACCCTGTAATCTGGCCAGGCACATCATTATCTAATGTTGGCCGACTGGGTGCAGGAAAATGCCTGCCTGAAACAACTATTCCATTTGGCATGAATTTGGGCTGTTCTTTCTGACAATCATTTGCCATTGAATTAAGCTCTCTCTCTATTAAAACAGATCATGTCGCCTGAGTGTAAACAATAAGCCATGATAATAAACCATGTAATCGCATGTTTACTGGAAGAAGGGCATGTGTGAAATGCATCTAAAAAGTCATCAGTTGGGGCCAGCCCAGTGGTGTAGTGGTTAAGTTCATGCGCTCTGCTTCGGCCACCTGGGGTTTGCAGGTTCAGATCCCAGACGCAGACCTACACACCACTCATCAAGCCATGCTGTGGCAGCATCCCACATGCAAAATAGAGGAAGATTGGCACGGATGTTAGCTCAGCAACAATCTTAAGCAAAAAGAGGAGGATTGGCAATGGATATTAGCTCAGGGCAAGACTTCTTCACCAAAAAAAATTTTTAAAGTCATCAATTGTCTGCAAGTTAAAGAGAAGACTATTGCAAAAAAAAGAGGTGGGGGAGGGTTGCTGAGGAAACAGCAGCAGAAGGTCAGGGCTTCTTGAATCTGGGTGATGGGGTACCTGGGCTTTCATTGTTCTATTTTCTCTGCTTTTGTGTGTTTGAAAAACCCATATTAAAAAGCATTTTTTTACTCTAAGAGCATTGCAATTTTTACTGCAAGATTCTGGCTATGAAAAGTGATTTGAACCCTGTAAAGCACTCCCCAGGGATTCCCGACTACTCCCTGCAGCTGCTGTGGCTCTCCAGGGCTCACACACAGGCCTAGTCTAAGTCCTGGCTGAGGGTGCCTGGTGACCCAGTGGACTCTGAGTGCTCCTGGAAGCGTCTCAAACAAGGAACCGTTTGTTCCCATCCCGGTGGCTGGGCCTTGGAGAGCTGGTCTCAGCTCCCTCGATGCCCGCGACAAGAAACTTTGACCCTCAGTGGAGGTGGGGGAAGGACAGGGGCTCTGACCCTCCCTGGAGTGGGGGAAGCGGGATGTGGCACCCGCCCTAAGGCCTGGGGGGTCTGGGATGAGAAGGAAAAAGAGGAGCAGGAACCAGAGGAGGGGAGGGACAACGTTCCTGTCAAGCCACGGCCTCTGGGCCTGCAGACGCAGGAGTCAGCTCGGGCGGTTGGAGCTGCAGAAACTACAGAAGCTAGAGGGGGTGACGCAGCAAGGAGGAGCCACGCCTGGAGTGGAGGAGGGGCTTCTGCGGTGGGGAGATGCAGTGTTGTGACCTGGGAGTGAGGCGGTCATAGAGGTGGACCAATTCCAGGCGGCCTCTCCTCCCAGAGCCCAATTCCAAGACTGCCTGATACACAGTCCTAAGTTCAGGAACTCTGACACCATCTAATGCCATTCAGAGTTGCCCAAGGAGGGGGCATGCCCACCACCAGAGGGGAAGCGGCTGAGAGGGAAGCTCTGATCTGACCTCTCTGAACTCGGCAGCCCTGCTCCCAAGCAGCAGCCAGCTTTGCTCTTCCTCCCTTTGAAGAAAGCAGAAAAAGAACATGCTTTGATTTTCCTAAAACAAACACTGTGTTGAGTAGAGAGATAAGCCCAGCCTTGGGTTGGCCCAGGCTTCCCTGTGCAGGGAAATCACACTTCATATTTCCAACATGAAAGCCCAAGAAGGGCTGGGCCTTGTGTGTGGCAGAAAGCTGGAGAGGCCGCTCGCCCCACTTTTCTTCTCCGAGGAGAGGCCGCTGTGATCCAGCAGTGGTGGTAGCTGAGGCACATTTCTCTGCCAGCTGGGCCTGAATGTCCAAAGCCAATAGGATCCAACGAGGAGAGAGCCAGATCTGCACAAAAGCGACCTTGGTGGCTGATGCACAAGGAGGTACCACCTCCCAAATCTGGGGGTTGGAAAAGTGATCTTGTTGGGAGAAGTGACAGGTGGGGCTCCCCCTCAGTGTCTCCCCTTCCGCACATGCCCCTGGGCTCCTAACTGCTCTGGGGTGATAATAGAACAGCCAGGCACTCAGTGTTCTAAGTGGTTTTCATATGTTATCTCACTTAGTCCACTGGCAAACCTACCAGGCAGGTACTACTATCATCATCTCCATTTACAGATAAGGACGTCAAAGCACAGGCAAGAGCGACAATGGCCAAGGTCACACACAGTTCATGAGGAGTAGACTCGGTTGGAACCAGGATCCTCGGCTCCGCAGCATGAGCTGAATCATTATGCCTCAGGCCTCCCTCACCACTTTTGCTGCCGGGCTTCCCAAGGGCCCTCCTGCAATCCTCACATGTGATTCCCACCCTCAAGTCATCCGCTTCCGCTTCCCACTGCTTGTTTCCATTGATGACTAGTGCCGCACCTACAGGGGGCACCTGCATGCCCCCTCTCCCTCAGCTCACCGGGCTCAGTTCCCCGGGCCTCTTCCTGGAGCCCTTTGGCCACACACCTCCCCACTCCAACACCTCTGGCACAAAGCCTATAAGTACGTATTCTCTCACAAAAAAAAGCCAGTTCCACATGAGTTTCCTCAAAGGAAAGAATGGGCAAAAAGAAGAAATGAACTATTCCCCCTTTCGAGCCTAAATATTTTTTTTTATTTTTCATCAAGTTGGCTTTGATAAGCCAGTCTCATGATTAAACAGAGGAATCTGATAGCAGCTGGCTCTGGTGCACACAGTGAGCAGACGGGGTCAGGATGGACACACACCCCGGGCAAGAAGATGAAGAACCTCGGGCCTGTTAATAAGACCAAGAAAGCCAAGCCCCGGTGCCAGAACATCACCATCACTTTGTTGTCATATGCTGTCAAGTCGGCTCCAACTCCCGGCGACCCTATGAATAAGTGCTGTCCACAATGTCCTGTCCTCAACAGCCCCACTCAGCTTCTGTAGCCTCATTCCCATGGCTTCCATCTGGAGACGGAGTCACTCCATTTCACATTTGGTCTCCCTCTTTTCCTGCTGCCTTCTACTTTTCCCAGCAGTATTGCCTTTTCCAAAGACTCTGCCTTCTCACGATGTGCCCAAAGTAGGACAGCCTCAAGTTTTGTCATTTTTGCCTCCAGTGATCGTTCAGGCTTACTTTGCTCTAGGACCCACTCGTTCATCTTTTTGGCGGTCCAGGGCATCTGCAGAGCTCTCCTCCAACACCATTTTTTTCCTGTCAGCCTGTGCACTGTCCAGCTTTCACACCCACATGTAGTCACTGGGAAAGGGAAGTTGAAACCTGGATTAGGAATGCTGAATGACCAACAGGGAACCATGCTATCTGATCAGGAGAAAATAAAGGGAAGATGGAAACAGTATGGTGAAGAGACTATACAGAAGAGACAAAAGGATGACAGAGTCCTTTGAAGAAGATTCCTATGAAGAAGAATCTTTAATTTTAGAAAGTGAAGCGAAAACTGCCCTGAAAGTGCTGGGAAGAAATAAGTCACAGGGGTAGATGGGCTATGGATAGAATTGTTTCAAGACTCAGAGACTGAATCTGTCGAAATCCTAACAAGGATATGCCAACAAACATGGAAAACTAAACAAAGACCTACAGATTGGAAATGCTCAATATACATCCCACTTCCCAAGAAAGGAGATGCCAAGGAGTGCGGAAACACTAGGACCACGGCTCTGATTTCCCATGCAGGTAAAGTGATGCTCAAGGAGATGCAGCAAAGGCTGTTACCTCATGTGGAGCAAGAGAAGCCAGATGTCCAACCTGGGTTTCGAAAAGGGAGAGGCACACAAGATCCAATTGTGGTTATTTGTTGGCTACTGCAGTGCTCCAGAGAATTTCAGAAGGTTAGTCTGTTTTATAGACTACGGTAAAGCCTTTGACTGCATGGATCATGAAAAGCTATGGGCTGCTCCGAAAGAAAGGGGCACTCTCAGCATTTGACTGTCCCAATGCATAACCTGTATTGTGGTCAAGAAGCTACTGTCAGGACAGAATATGGAGAGACAGGATGATTTCCTATAGGCAAAGGTGTCAGACAAGGATGCATTTTATCTCGCTATGTGTTTCATCTGTACACAGAACATATATGAAAAGCTAGGCTAGACTCAGATGAAGGCTTGAAAACTGGTGAGAGAAATATCAACAATCTAAGATATGCAGATCACACCATCTTACAGGCAGAAAGCAGCCAGGACTCGAAACGACTTGTGATGAAAGTGAAAGAAGAAAGTGCCAAAGCAGGATTGTATGGGAACGTGAGGAAGACAAAAATCATGACCACAGAAGAACTACACAACTTTAGCATAGAAGACGAAGACATTGAAATTGTCAAAGATTTTGTTTACTTGGCTCAGTCATCAATCTAAATGTAGACAGCAGTCAAGAAATCAAGAGAAGACTGAGACGTGGAAGGGCAGCTATGAAAGAATTAGGAAAGATCGTCAAGTGTGAGGAAGTGTAATTAGAGACTAAGGCCAAGATTATCCACACCGTTGTATGCCCACCATCACTACTAACTGATAATGACCACAGTGTACTTTATCAAGGACTGGCTCACAGCGGACCACAAACAAAACTATATTCCAAGACACAGGGCACTTGTGTTCCAAGACACATCTGCAAGAACCTTTCAGAAATAATCCATTCTACATGAAGGAAGTGACAAGAAGAAGCCAGTCTCTTAGGTTATGACAATGATCTAAGAAGCTATAACTTGGCTCTGTGGTGCAGCTATATTTAAAGAAGCTATTGGCAACCAAAAAGGAATATTGGAAAGGAAATTTGTCAGATTCCCTCCCTCCCCCACCGCCCATGTTGGGGAGACAACACCCTGAGCAGCCATCACAGGTATTCTTATCTGCTTCCAGAGATGTCTGGAATGAGTCGGAATGTGCATGGTTTGGTGAAACTTCCCTTAAGTAATTTTTCCTGAATCTATCCTTCCTGAGCTGCTTTCTAAATTTAACTTTCCAAGTAGATTTTGCTCCAAAGAGAGGAAAATAATAGCAACAATAATTATTATCATAGATTGAATTCGTACTAGTGCTTTATAGGTGTTTCCTCCTTAGGGAGTCACAAGGCTCCTGTGGGTTAGGGTTATTTTGCAGACGAAGCCACGTCTGCCCATAGCAGGTTACTTGCAGGCGTTGACCTGAGTACCTTTGCTCCTCTGCAGATTTTACCATGGCGCCTCGCACACATGCTAGACTCAATTATTTGTCCAATTGAACAAATTGAACAAACGGATTCAATTAACACCACTCTGGGATAAATACACTTCTTTATCCCAACTGTAAGTGAGGGCTTTTTGCTTTATTACCATAGTAATAAAAATAGTTAATATTCATTGGTCTTAGTAGGTGCCGAGCACTGTGCCTAATATTTTACATTTATTATATAATATGACTGTCATAAAAATCTTGTTATTTTCCGCATTACTCATGACGTTCCAGAGTTTAGAGAAGCAGTTACAGAGGGGCAAAGCCAGGATCTGAGCCTGTACTCAAATCACGAGTCAAACGGTTCAACTCCAGGGCGTGTGCTCTTTATCACTAACCTAAGACCATCAATAAAACGTATAAAAATGAAATTCATACCATAAATAAATGGGAAAAAATTTCCCGTAATCCATCCTACACAGCCACATCCCTTCACCACGATGTCAGCCTTTCTCACAAGTTTCCATGTTACGTGTTTGACACAAATCCTTCCAAATGTTTTCTGGTACACATATGTTTCATATATACAATTTGTTTTCAAAATGGTATCATAGTTGTCATACTGATCTCAATTTATTTATTTTTAACAATTCTAGACACCTTTCCATAAGAGCATATGCAGCTTTTTATGAACTGAATTGTGCTTCCCCAGAATTCATATTTTGAAGTCCTAATAGCTAGTACCTCAGAAGTGACTGTATTTAGAGATAGGACCTTTAAAGAGGTAATTACGTTAAAATGAGGTCATTGGGGTCTCTAATCCAATATGACTGATGTCCTTATAAGAAGAAGAGAGTAGGACACAGACATATACAGAGGACAGACTCTGTGAAGACGTGGGGAAAAGACAGCTGTGAGCCAAGGGGAGAGGCCTCAGGAGAAACCAAACCTGCTGACACCTTAATCTTGGACCTCTAGCCTCCAGAACTGGTGAGAGAATTGCTTAGGGCCCCCAGTCTGTGGTACTTGTTACCACAGTCCTGGAAAACTGCTAAGAGCTTCAACACATTTCTTTTTTTTTTTTTTTTTTAAGATTTTTTTTTTTCTTTATTTTTCCTTTTTCTCCCCAAAGCCCCCCGGTATATAGTTGTATAGTCTTCGTTGTGGGTCCTTCTAGTTGTGGCATGTGGGACGCTGCCTCAGCGTGGTTTGATGAGCAGTGCCATGTCCGAGCCCAGGATTCGAACCAACGAAACACTGGGCCGCCTGCAGCGGAGCGCGCGAACTTAACCACTCGGCCACGGGGCCAGCCCCTCAACACATTTCTTTTTAACTGCCACATAGAATTCCACTTATAAATGCACCATAATTGATTTAAATTGTTCCCTTCTTGATAGGAATCTCAGGCCTGCCGGCCTGCCTTTTTGTCTATCCTTCTTTCTTTCTTCTTTCTTCCTTTTCAACTGCAAATAATGCTATAATGAACATTCCTAGGCAGTTCCTGCACATTTATGAGTGAGTGTTTCTATAGTTTGGATTCATCAAAGAAGAGCTCCCCTGTCGCGTCAGCAGCAGACTGTATAAGTCAGTGCCTATTGCCCGGGGCTTTGAGTTTCGCATGCATATAGTTTGTTTAAAAATTCATCACAGTTCTTTTGCTGTACTAAATTGGCTTCTTGCTCTCCCTTTTATGCTGCCTGTTTCATTTTTTGGGTTGCGTTTGACCTTTTTCACAGAGAGAGCTAAAAAGAGAAAGAAAAAAAAAGAGTCAGTCACATATTTAACTCCAGAAAATAACAGAACCCCTCAACCTCATAGAAGTCACAGAGGCTGTTCTGTCTCTAGCTTGAGTTTGGGGCTCCTTATGTCTTGAGTTCCCCAAGAAATTCCTGAAGTTGAAGAGACCATACTAAACGACGTAGGAATCACTGTGACCCCAGCGGTCGGTACGGCGGCGTTGCTGTGTCCTCCAGGAGTCGTCGTGGGGAGAGGCAGCAGCGGACAGGGCTGGCTGGAGAATTCTCTGTAGTTCGTTTCAAAGAGTTCAACACATTAACGCAGACACTCGTTTCTGGCACAAAGCATGTAAGTCTATTTTCTTCTCTCCTCTCCTCATTCCTCTTACTTAAAAAAAGTCAATACCATGTGATTTCAGAATGCTAGTCTGCTGTTCAGAAACCAGACTCCCTATTGCTGTAGCTCAGCACAAAGCCCCACTTTCTGGGCAGGGATTCAAGCCCTCTGCAGCCTGGTTCTTATCCACGCCTGCCCGCCACACCTTTCCGCGCAGGCCTCTGCATAAGCCAGCTTCTCAGCACCCTGCAAGGAGGCCTCGGTTCTCCCTGCTGCTGCCCTTGCTCAGGTCAACCACGCAGCCTCTCCATCATTGAGCTCTCTGAGTGCAGAGGCTGGGTCTCATATTCCACTGTCCTGGATTCTAGGGAGAAAATGATAACTATTAAAAAGGGGGAAAGAGGGGAAAAAAGAACAAGGAAGGACACAGTGACCGCCTCAAGGCAATTACCTTCCAATCCGTCCATATCTGGCCATGTCGCATCTAGCTTCTCAGCCTGCAAATCCAACCTGTGCTCGCCTCGGCCATCTCAACTCCTCTTCCTCTATGAAACTTTCTGGGCTACTCACACAATGTATTTCCTAAGTATGTGCACAACCCCCTGCATTGGACTACAGGTTCTTTAAGAGCAAGAACTGTTTCTTGGGCTTCTTTCTTATGCTCCACAGCTCCAAGCACACAATGCAATAGGTAGTTACTGGACTGAACTGAAAACACTGTTCAACAGTAAATCCATTCTCTTCTGATACACGAGACAGCAAGTGAGACAGAAACTTGGCTGTTGAGAATTTCTGTGAGATCAAAGGCCCAGGAGGATCGATTCTCACTGTTTCTAGCCCTAAATCCTATCAAGCTAGTTGTCACTTACAAATGTCAGTTTTCTAATTTGCAAAATGGGAATAATAAGAGAAATTACTTCATCCAGCTGCTATGAGGATAAACAACATGTAAATAGAAATACTTATAACCTATAAATACAAAGAACATGTTCAACATATAAAGACTTAGTGCCGGGGTGGCATGTAGAAAACCCTCCGTTATTAGCAGCCGCAGCCTTATCATCATCCTGCCTTCCAAAAGGTATCCAAGTTTCCTTCCCCAAGGCCCAGTACAAAGAGAATGCAGTGATGACAGCTACCCACTGGGCGGCAGTGCAGAGTTCAAAACGGATTTTGGTGTCTAGGTATGGGCATGATAAGTACAGGGAAGAAATAGAAATATTTAAGTATCACTTTCCTGGTCCTTGACATATAAAACTACTTTAAAAGTCAAGAAAGACTAAGGAAACCCCAGAGGCAGTAGCAAACCTATGTATTGAGATTTCTCAAATATTTGTTCTCCCTTCAAGGGCTGCCTAGGAATGGAAAAGCTGGTAGGCATGCTTTGGGTGGGAAACTTCCAAAAGGAGTAGAAAAGCATGAAGATTTCCAAAGTATTAAGCCTAAAAGATACGTCTCCTTTTGTTTCAGAAGAAGTGACAGACAAAAGCTTTTGAAAATACCCTGGGAGCTGAGATTTTTCAATTTATGGAATTGATGAGTCTTAGAGCTTAAAAGAGAACATGTAATTAACCATCAAGTCCAATGCCTCATCTAACAAATGAGGAAATGGACACAGGGAGACGACCAGTCATTTGCAGAAGGTCAGTGGGCCCATTGGTATCAGAGCCTAGACAGAAAGTTGGGTCTCCTGACTCCCAGGGCTGTGACTGTCCAGGCCACTGGAGCCATGTCTAAATAGGTGGCTTTTGAAGAAATAAGAGCAAAGTGACTTACCAAGACATAGTACCCTGGAATCATGGGAACTAGGAGAGATTTTCCCATTAAGCAATTAGGTATTTATCTAATTATCTCAAAGAACAGCTATATGCGTCAAACTTTACACACATGGGGAGAAAATAGCAGTGGCCTAAACCATTGGAATCTCTATTTCAGATAGAGACTGGGCAGCAGGGAGATTTACCCAGGTTGCTTTAAAAGGTTTTCTTGTTTAGATACAGTACATAAACCTTCTCATTCAGAAGATCCTCATTTTTCTCAGCCCGACTCCAATCCATTTGCCATTCCAAAACAGAGTGTGTTACACATTAAAGCCACAGGATTCTTTATGGATAACATATGGAGCCATAATATCTCGTAACCCAGTGGTATTGTCCCCAGAGTTAATATAACTCCGTTAACATATGTTTCTGCTATTCCCATCCTGAAATATGTGTATTGAAATATATTATGCACAATGTATGGTTAATTGAAAGATACAGGGGGTATATTAAAAAATAAATCTGTTTATATGACCTATGCTGAAATACATTTGAAACACCATACAGTTGCTTTCACACTAATGTATACAGACTATCTCTCTGTCTTTTTCCTCTGAGTGCTCTATCCTTTTCCTTTCAGTCATTCTTGTCTCCTCGTATGCTTTCTGGGTGCCAAGCTAACCACAGAACAGTGCGATTCGAGGTAGAGGATGTGATCTCGGGAACTAAGGCAGTCAATAAGGAGGTGCGGTAGGAAGTAAGGAGCAGCAGGAGAAAAGAAAGTATCAGTCATCCCGTCGCCTGACTCCTGGCAGTACCGTAGTTCAGAAACTGAATCCAGAGAGGACATCAAGAATATCTGCTTTCTTCTCCCCCTGCTCCGTGGTCGTATCCATGTGTCAAAGAATGACCTAATTTTATACTTCCTTCATAAAACAAGGAAGACATCGAGAGGGAAAACATTCATCTGCAGTTCCCTCAGACTCTTCTTTCACTGTCATGCCCTGTACACAGTTAGTTATCAAGACCGGCTCACACTTAACCCTATGTATTTCCAGAATTCATGTCATCTTCTCCAATCTGTTCACACTGCCCTAGTCCAGGCTTTTGTGGTCTTAAATCTGGATTCCTGCAGGAGCCTCTTCCTTGGTCTTTCTGCCAACAGTCTTTCCTATCCTAATCCATGCTTACTACAAGCTCATCAGAGTTGTGAGCTGATTAAAATCTGATCTGATTTAAAGTCCTTCATTGGCTCTCTATTGCCACCAAACAAAGCTCAAACTCCTTAACACAGCGTAGAAGGCCCTTCATGATGAGACTGCAGCCCAAACTTCAAGCCTCACCTCCCACCACTCTGTCCTGCGCATTCCATAGTCCAGCCATATGGAGCTGTTTCCATTCCTAAAGCTCCCATGCCATTGTACAGGCCCCACTGTGAGCAGTGCCTTCCCTCCCTATCTACTCACAAATTCCATTCGTTCTTCAAGACCCAGCTCCAGCATCATTTCCTCTGCGAGGTGTTTCCAGATCCACTGAAAGTTATTACTGCAATTGCTTCTTCTATAATCCCATAGATCTATATACATACCTCTATTGTAGCCCTTCTCATGCTGCGTCACAATCATTTGCTTATGCTGTCCCCCCAATAAAATGTGAGCCTCTTAAGAACCAAGGCAAGTGGTTTCATCCTACGACTCATTCAATAAATACGGAGTTTAGAGTCCTGACTCTGCCATGTACAAACTGGGAGAACACATACCAAGTCCTTAACATCTTTGGCCCTCAGCTTCCTGATACGCAAAAGGGTGCAATAATTTAACATAATTCATAATGTTGTTATGAAGAATAAATGCAATAATACAAGTAAACCCCTAACGTAATGCTGGTATACAGCTAATGCTAAGTGACAGCTATTATTATTATATTATTACTGTGTGCCAAGCACTTAGTAAGTGCAAGGTCAATTAAGGCCTAGCCTCAAGGTTCCTTAGAGTATAATTGAAGAGACAGACAGACAATTAGTACAATGTCAGAAGGACACAGAGGATGGCAGGAGAGCACAAAATGGGGCATCTACTGTCGAGGCTGAAAGTCATTCCTGGAGGAAGGACTGAGAAGGGATGAATCTGGAACCAGAGAGGATGGGGATAGGCTAGGGACATACTCCAGGTGAGACGTGATGCTGGCCTGCACAAAGGCAGCAGCAGTAGAAAGGAACGGAGGGGACCGATTTTGAAGCCGTTCAGGAGGCAGAATCAAGTCATCTGAGCAGATGAATGATGAGATGTGGAGGACCCTGCCAAGGAGGAGTATGGGTGAGCACAGGGTTCAGGAGAGGTTTAGGTATGCAGATTCAGAAGCCATTGATATGTTGGTTTTAACTGAAGCAATAGGAGATCACGTGATCCCCAGGGAACGTGTGTGAAGTGAGCCAAACAACGGGCTGCAAGGAGCACCAGCATTGATGGGTTAAAGGAAGAAGAGGAGCTCATGAGGGAAACTGACGAGGAACAGCCAGAGAGAGAAGAGGAACTCAGCACAGGAGCAGCCAAGGAAGCACAGAGAGGAATATTCTTGATATTCTTAGTGCCTAATAACCTGGTAGATATGCAGATATTTGTGGAATAAGTGAATGAATCACTGAATTCAAATGACCCACTTAAAACTGAAGACATATGAAAGGCCTTTCATAGGAATAGGAACACACCTTTATTTTACCCTAATGGCGTCTTTGGGAAGTTTCAGATCAAGGAGAGAGGGACCTAGGCATTCGGTCAAAGAGCAGGGACACCTGAGGGGAAAGAGCTGGCTGAACTCCATTCCGTGAAAGAAAGAGAGGCAGGAAGAAAGCATAATTTCCCCAAGGCCACCTAACAAAGAGTCAGGGAAACCAAGTAACCTAACAGCCTCACTGCCAGCGGGACACCTGGCACTATGAGCCTCCACACATGACACAACAGGAAAGCCACACAAAAAGTACAGGAGCAAGTGGGACAAGTGAAAAGGCACCATGCGGAAACAGAGAGTGAAACTCAGTGTGAGAGCCTGGATTGGACCCTATAAATGACGTTCTTGGAACAAGTCGGGACATTCGACTGTGGGCTGGATGTCTGATGCTAGCACGGAATTGTTGATTTTCTTAGGTGTGATAATGATATCGTGTTTGTGTAGAAGGCTGTCTTTGTTCTTAGGAAGTGCATGCCGAAGCACTTAGGGGTGAAGTGTCAGGATGCAACTTCCAATGGTTTGACAAAAAAAGTGTCTTCATGAAAAAGTTGAAGCAAAAACAGTAAAATAATAATTATAGACTCTAAGTAAAGGATGTATGAGTGTCCATTACTCTATTCTCTCTGCTTTTGTATATCTGATATTTTTCATAATAAAAATTTGGAAAAAGAATGAGAAATTTAATCTCTAGAACCTTGGAGATTTGTCTCCCAAAAACAGTTCTGCAATATCCAGAAAACAGGAACCATAATAACTCCTAAGGAGCTAGATAGAAGGCAGTCGACAGAGTCCCAGAAAAGTATGAAAAATGGGGATACCACATTTCCTATTTTTAAAATGTCAGGGAAACAACTATGAGAAGAATAACCCCAGCCCACTTATATTTCAATACTGATTGGGAAATAACAGCTATGAAAATTCTTTGAGAATTCTTGAGCCTGTTAACTTACTCCCAGTTTAGAGTAGTAATCAGCTTTCATTTACTGAGCACTTACCACGTGCCAGGCTCTGTGCTAAACACATCAGGCCACTGAGTTCACACAGCAGCCGTAGGAGGTGAGTATTGTTACTTTCCCTTGCATAGATAAAGCAGTGAAGCTGTGTCCTCCGATTCGGAGGCTCAGTTCCTGTCCAGCAGCCCTATTTACGTAGACCTCTCTGACTCTGGGCCTCATGACCCTTCTCCCCTCACCCTTCAGGCCAGTGTGGAAACAGCTCCACCGTTACAGCCTGGTCTCCCACAGGGGCTCTTGGGGTTTCCCTCCCGGCCGCCCACACCTTCGTAAACTGTTCTTTATGCAACTCTCTCCTCCAATTTTCCTGATTTGAGTATGCCACCTATTTCCTGCTGGAATCGTGACTGATAGTGAGAGAGAGAGAAACTGGAGCAATGTGAATCCTACCCAGTGGTAAGGTGGGTCAGGAAGCAACCCCAGTTAGTGGAGAAGGCAGCCCCTGAAAAAAAAATGCAAATTAGCAAAACTCTGGGCATGGTAAAACCACTTTGGAGAACAGTTAGGAAACAGTTCATAATCGAGTCGGAGATGCACGCACTTTATGGCCCAGAAATTCCACCCCTAAAAGCTCTCATATAATACATGCACTGGAAAACATGAGCAAGAATATTACAGCAGAATTGTTTATATTAGCAAAATTCTGGAAACAACCTAAATGTCCATCATTCATATTCATATAATGAAATAATGTACCAGACTGAAAACAAGTGAATAGAACTACATGTAACCACAAGAATAACTCTGAAAGACATAACATTAAGCAAAGAAATTCAGTTGCAGAAGAACACAGGTAATACGCAGGTACGCCCCTGCATGCACTGTGGAGAAGCATGCAAAGCAAAGTGTACATTGTTTAGGGACACAGATATAAGTCGTGAAAGAATGAAGGAAAAGCTGGGGATGATAAACACCAAACTCAAGATAATGGTTACCTGATGGACGAGGCAGGGGTACAAGGAAGGAGGCACGCACAGGGGCTTCAACTCTGCTGGTGATGTTTTATTTCTTATGCTGGGTGATTAGCACCTAGGTTTTATTTCATTATTTTTCTTTTATTCCTTTTTATTATTTATTTTATTATTCTTTGTTCCTTCTGTATGTCTTTAATATTTAATAATTACTTTTTTTTAAGATTTTATTTTTCCTTCTTCTCCCCAAAGCCCCCCAGTACAGAGTTGTGTGTTTTTAGTTGCGGGTCCTTCTAGTTGTGGCATGTGGGACGCCGCCTCAGCATGGCTTGATGAGAGGTGCCATGTCCGCACCCAGGATTCGAACCAGCGAAACCCTGGGCCGGCGAAGCGGAGCACGTAAACTTAACCACTCGGCCAAGGGGCCAGCCCCAATACTTAATAATTACTTTAAGGAAAGGAAAGGAAAAACAACTTCTGGAGGTTTCCAGGGAAAATAGAGCCCTGTGGTTACTGGACTCCATGGCCAGAGCTTCCCTCACTTCTCATCGCTCTTTTCTGCCCCTTTGACACTCAAAGTCACACAGACCATTCGAGGTTTCTGGGCCTCTCTGAACTCCAGCTTCATTTGGTGGCTGGGTAGTTCCATGAGCCAAATGCTGGCCCTAAAAACCTGGGAAACAGACCAAGAAAGCAGCCAAGTAAAGAGATTTCCTACTAGGAGAGATCCTAGGCGTGGAGGGCAAGCTTGGGTTGTGTTAACAGGTCCTCCAGAAACCACAAAACATTGCCTCAAGAACATGCTCCTAAGTCATTCCAAGAAATCTTTCAGGGCGAAAGAGAGGAATAGACATTGTCTCCCTGCCTTATCAAGAGACTGACAAGGCCCCCCGAAGTACGGCCGGGGAGTGAAGAGCCCAGCTCTGGAAGGAGACAAACTTGAGCCTGAATACTGGCTCCGCCACTCACCCGGGTAACTTTGCGCAAGTCCCTTCACATTTTGAAACCTGGGTTTCAGCATCTTTAAGCCTGGATTGACCAACCCTCAAAGGGTGGTTTGTGAAGACCAAATGAGATCATGTTTTGCAGACTGGAACAGTGCCACAGGGAGAGGGGTCCTCACAGTCCGGAGAAGGTGGCTCCCCCAGCCCTCTGGGTCTGATGCACATTCCCAGGGAAGCCTGCATCTTGGAAGCGCTCACTGACTGTGCCCCAGGCCCCGGGCCAGGTGCTGCGTGCACCTGCTGCCTGAGGACAGGTTCTCTCGCACTGCAGACCCAGTCCAAAGAGGGTTCTTGAAGAGACCCTGTCATCCTCCTGAATACATTTCCTTAGGCCCCCCAAAGGCTCTTTCCTCAAAATCCTCAACACCAACACCAGGAGTATCACCAGTGATGGGTCTTGCCTGCTGAGACCAGGATCCCAGTCCCATGGGGTCATCTGGACAGTTGGTCAGAAGTCTGAGACAGCAGTGGCCTAAACCATAAGGGTTTACTTACGTATACTGTCTAGGATTGTGGCCGGAAGGGGACGGGGCGGGGGGAGTGTGGAAGGGAACTGTTGCAACAACTCAGGGATGTATCTGAAATCTCATCAATGTCCAAACGTTTACCACAAGAATATTTTCACCGTTTTCCCAAATCCAATTTTTCATAAGGAGATTCTCTTCTCTCTTCCTCTCCCTCTATCTTCCCCTTTCTGCCAAATTGCTCTCCTGTGGAAACAAATAGTTCTGTTTCTTCTTTGGAATGCCTCTGGAAGCCAGGAACTCTTATCTCCCTCAACAACGTTCTGGCCAGGGCCTGGAATGCGATTTACATTACTGACCACAGCACAGGAGGACAAACAATGGAAGGACTTCGCAGTTGAACACCAAGGAGCGGGGCGGGGAGTGCCTGGGCTGGGAGAGAAAGGCTGAGGGCCTGAGTTTCTGGTGTCGTGCAGGGTCTCCAACGGCTGCCCTCTCCTTCCTCACAGCCCGGGGTCCAGAGTAGGGAACATGTCACTGCAAGCCTCTTACGGCCGACTCCTGTGGGCCAGGGGTGATGTGCTGGCGTCTGGAGGCCTGAAGGGAGGCACTGGGCTCTTCTGGGATCTGTTGCTAGGATTGCAGGCTTCAGGGCTGACTCACCCAGCAGTGCTGGGAGCAAGCCAAGAAGTCACGGAAAGACTCTCGGGGTCACACACGCTGCCGTTGGCCCTGCCAGCTCAGCCTGCTGGGGACCAGCCAGGGCTCGCTGGGCAGGGGAGCACAGCCCAGGGAGTCAAGACCTTTTTGCAATTATTGAGGCTATTTCTCTACTAGGGCAAGAATGTATTCCTCTCCTGAGGATGGATTACAAAGCAAATTGTTTCTGCCACTCTTCAAAGGCCAGTGAGGTTAGGAAACTGCTCCTTCCTCCTCCCAAAAGCTGAAAAACACCAGCAGTGTTTCTGCTCCAGACGGCTTTGGGGGGAGTTGCTAGCCACTTACCTAACCTGGAGCTCCCCTGAGCCTCCACTGGCTGCAAGGTGGGACCGGGTCTCCTCTCCTTCCTCTTTTATTTGCTGCGACATAGTAAGAAATATATATTGGTCTCTGCCCCCAGCTCCTGATGCAGAGCCCCTAAAACCATCGCAACCTCCTGAGTGACAGGGGTGCGAGGAGCATCTTGTGTTCCAATACTTGCTCTTTGACCCTGGTTCCTGACACTGAGCTCCTAAATCCCCTGGAATTTCCTGCGTGACGGGAGTGTCTTGTTCTAATGAGGTGACTCTGGGTGGGCTCCTGGATGGGGGCCAGTCACCAGAAAGACCAAGCCATGATTAGAAGCTTGGAATTTTCAGCCCCATCCACCATCCTCCAGGGAGGGGAGAGGGGCTGGAGATTGGGTTAATAATTGATCATGCCTACGTGAGGACGCCTCCATAAAAATCCCTAAACTACAGGGTTCGTGTTGGGCAACACATCTACATGCAGGAGGGTGGGACACTCCAACTCCACAGGGACAGAAGCTCCTGTGCTCCAGGCCTTTCTGGACCTCACACTATGTACCTCTTCATCTGGCTGTTCATCTGTATCCTTTATCATATCTTTTATGATAAACCTGTAAACATAAGTAAATGTTTCCTTGAGTTCTGTGAGCCATTCCAGCAAATTATCAAACCTGAGGGGGGATTGTGGGAACCTTCAACTGTGTAGCTAAGTCAGTCAGAAGTGTGGGTACCCTGGGGACCCATTACTTGTGACTGGTGTCTGAAGTGAGGACAGTCTTGTGGGACTGAGCCCTTAAACCTGGGGAGTCTGATGCTAATTCCAGCTAGTACCTGTCAGAAATGAATTAAATTATAGGGCACCCAGTTGGTGGCTGGAGAGTTGGAAAATTGGTTGGTGGGGGGAAAAAACCTACACATTCAGTGTCAAAAGTATACTAAGTAGAGAAACAGTTTTCCTTTACCCCCAAACCAACCCATGGGAACTTTTCCTTAGAAAGGTTTTACTGTCAATTGCTACAATGGAAAACAGAAGGGATAACAAAAATAACTACCCTAGGAATGTGACATTTTGAGTAATTTTACAAAGATCTTGCAGTTGCTGAGAGGTCACCCTGAACCCCTCCACATCCTTTCCAGGCCTCCAACTAGCTCCCAGTGTCAAGCAGGCCCTTCTGGCTAGACCCTCCTTCCACCAGGACCTTCAATCAAATGCCGAGTCCCCGTTTTGCCTGAGTCCCCGCTCTGCACCCCCCACCCTGGGCCCCTCTCCGTCTATGATCGGCTCCTGGAGAGGTCATTTGCCCCCTGGCCTTGACCTGCAGGAGAGGCACCAGGAGAAGCCCATTCATCTCTGAACCCCAAACTAAAAGCAAACAGTCGTCTACCCAAGTTTAACCCTTACCTGTGCCCAGAAACCCCAATCGTTACAGATGGAAGCACTGAAGGAACACTAAATATTAAAGCCACCTTTCTTACTTCACAGAGAGGAAACGAGATCCCAAGAGACAATCTCAGATCTGAGAGCAATGCAAGTTTCTGGTCTCCTAGTTGGATGTTCTTTAAAATGCGTCACGTCCCTCCCCTGCCTATGTATTTGCCAACACTGTCAGACTGAAACAGAACTAGGAAGAGGGAAACATTCTCCAAACAGAATGAAACTTTCCTTCTGGAAACTTGGAGTTTCCTCCTAAGGCAGGTGCCCAGAGCCCCTATGTGATGGACCCTCTGGCCTCTCCTTGTGCCTCGCCCCTTGCCCCGGTCCAGCCCCAGCAGCATTCTCTCAGGGCCTGCTGCACACCTGCTCCTCCTGGCCGCCGAGCCCCGGCCTGATGCTCCTGTGCTGGAAAGCCCCCTGCAACACAGCTGTGTTCCTTCCTGAGCCAGCTTTTCCCTGGTCACTCTGCCCCGCACACCCAGACCCAAGTTCTCTTTCTGAGCATCAGTTCCTCTCTTCTTGGCACGTACCGTCTCTGTCTCTTTGCTCCTTGACTTGTTTGCTCTGCCCCCTCAGCTGGTCTGGGAGTGACACAGGAGGGGGCTGTACCTGTCCTAGTCACCATTGTATCACAGTCCCCAGCACCGGGGCCGGCCCACGGCGGGTGTTCAACAGCTGTGGGAAATGTGTGTGTAGATGAGGTGAAGTCACAGAGGCAAGACGTGGATTTTAAATACTTACAGCTTTATTAGGAGCAGGCCGTTGGCCCCGCAGCAGCCAGCTCCCAGGTATACACAGTATACACAGCCCAGCCAGTACCCAGGTCCTTCCATCCTTCTGCAGTACAATGCAAAAGAACCAAACCAAACCAAAAGGGGGGCTCTATAAGTGACAGTGTCTAGTGCCTTCAGGGGCTAACTCCCAGGCTGGGAACACTCAAGTCCGTCCACCCGTCCTCAGCTCCCCCCAGCCCCTACTCCAGCATGGCAGGCCCAAAAAGTTGGACTCCTCCAGTCAGTGCACACGATGAGCAAAGGAGACAGGGGGCTCCTGAGCCCAGATCCTTACTGGTCCACACCCCATGGAAGAAGTTGCTGGAGCAGCCAGAATGTTCCTCTTCTTCCAGAGACATGAGATACCACCTTAACTTTTTATTCCATCACCAGAAACCTGTGTCCTAAGGCTTGTCTCTGCTCAGCCTTGGAGAACATGGTTGGATTAGTGAAATGGTCAAAGACAAGACAAACCTCCCAAGTTGTCTTGGTCAAACTTCTTTCAGAAACAAAAAAAGAAAAATATTGCAACAGAAAAGAGCACTGAGACCCAGCTTGTGTCAGGAACAAGATCAGTTGTCCCTCCTTGAAATGACTTGTAAAGCCGCTCTGCTAGGGGACCAGTCACCCCCACTGATGGCGGCTCCCTTCCCACCCGCCCCTTCCCCTGCCCACTCTGCACAGCCCCCGTACCACCCTCTCCTTGCCAAGGATGGGGGCACCAAGCACAGGGCGCAGTGCCGTCGTCGGCCCGCCGGGCCACATCTGCCCTGACACCCTGGTCCCTTTGGATGCTGATTCCCACAGTGTTCACTCATGCAGGAAGGCGGATTCCTCCCCGCTCTGCACGCCGAGGGGCACTGCAGCCCTGCCTCCGAGACCCGCACGCCCTCTGCCCTGCTGCGGGAGCTCTGTTCAAGGGCTCAGCCCAGGGCCAGACCGGGGCGAGAGCACCAGCCCAGAGGCTGCCTGGCTGGCTGGCTGGCTGGCTGGCTAGTTTGTGGATTCTCTCTGTAAGGGGAAACTAAATAAAGGACTGAACCCCTTTCCGAGGAAGATACTTGGTCTGCTGTCACCTCACTGAAGTCCAGGCCACAGTATGACACTCTGAAACAGAAGCTCCCATATACACACTGGGCCAGCTGCACCCCCAAGAAATACCCTGCTTAGCCAAGAATCTCTCACATCCGCCCCACTGGAGTTGGAGGAGACGCCTGGTTTCTACTTCCCTTACATGGCTCCAAGATGGACAGGTCTCCAGCAGCTCCTGCTGGTGGCTGCCAAGGGCCCCTGGGTCACGTCACTGGTTCTTGGTGCCTCCTGAAACCTGTCCCCCAGGCACCTGTAGAGAGAGACCCTGTCTTCGTGTTTGGAGCCCCCGGGGGTGGCCAGGCTGTGGGGAGCGGGGTGCCACGCACCACGCTCGTCTTCGCGTCTGGACAGCTCAGTCTACAGAGGATGACAGTGAGTCTGCTGGAAGCACCAAGGTCACCACTGCCCCAGGGGAGGGACAAGGGTGGGTTCCCAGAGAGTAGAGCCTGAGGTAGCAAACAGTGAACCCCGTTATCCAACCGTAGAAACTATGGCCTGGGGATGCAACAGGACATGCCCAAGGTCAGGCCACATGCAGCTGTCCAGATGCGCACCAACCTGCTGGCACGTGGATGTCCAGCACCTAGCCCTCCTAGCATATCCCATCCCCCTCTTGGTGGGACCATGGCCACTTTGAAGGTTCTCTGAGGTGACACACAGCCTAAGGCATCAGCCTTATTTATACCTGCCTCTCTGGAGGAAGAGCCATCAGACCTGGGGTCTCTCCCTCCCCATCCCAGGGTGACATTCCCCCAAAGCTCAGACCAGCCCCAGTGACATCAGAACCCTCTAGATCACTCCTCAAACTCCCTGCTTCAGCCACAGAATCCGCCTCCCCTTATAAGCCTCAGCACGTTTTCTTACTGCTCGGATCCTGGAAGAAGACAACAGGCTCCCTGTTGACTTCCTACCTCCACCTGCAAAGCCTCAGAGGACACCCATGGAAGCCCTCCAACCAGACTGACATCCTGGACAACACAGGAAGAAGATGTGTCTCCTTAAGGGAGGGCTAGGAGTAGAAGGAAGATGAGAATCCTCGGGACTGCCCCTACCCACAGCTCTTCCCAAAGGAGTGGCCCAGGCCCCGGGGAAACCCAACCCCACGCTCCCCTCCGCTTCTGCACCCCCAGCCAGTTTTTTTTTTTGCTCAATCCACGTCAGTCAGAAAAGGAAAGTGGGCTGAAAGCACCATAAAAACCTGCCTTGTTCAGAGACGGCTCAGAGCCCCTGGGGCCACCTGAGGGTGCCAAGCTGCGGGCATGGCTCTTCCAGCAGCCTGCAGCCTCCCTGATGGGGGCCACGGTCCCTGAAGTTCTGCCTGGGAGGTGCCCATCCTCCAGGTCCCTTGGACGCTGGGCCCCAGCACCTCCTGCCCAGCACCCGCACCTCGCAGCCTCTCCCTGAGGCTGGGCCCCGGAGGAGCCGGGCGTGAGGTAGACTATGCGGTAGTTACTTCACTTCCCCGCCCAGGAATCTCTCACCCCTGCCCACGGTCCTTGTCCCTGGATGCAGGTGACGTTGTGGCATGGGCCTCTGGCCACTGCCCTCTGCCCACGGCTCCAGCTGGCCAGAACACTGGCAGCACCAACAGGGTGGAGAGTGAGGAGGAGAAAGGGACAGTCCTATTCAGCATGGCCTCAAGATGCAAAAGTCCAGTTCCTGGGGTTTACGGCGCAGGTCACACTGGTCCCGGGCCAGCAACCGCCCTCCATGGGCCAAACACTTGAGTGGACGCCTCTTAAATCCCCGGCCGCAGCTCTTGGAGCAGGGCGACCAGGCACCAAGCTCCCAGGTCGGGCAGGGCTCCCCACAGGCTCGCATCTCAACCGGCCGATGGGCCGCATCACAGGCAGATGCTGCGCGTGGCCCCGGGGAGCCACGACAGTCCACTGCCCGCTTCTGCAGGCCACCACCACAGCTTGCAGAGCAAGGACCCCAGCTGCCTGCCACCCAGCGCGCAGGGGGCCTGTCGTCCGGCTGCTCCACTTGATTGGAGAGGCTGAGGACGCTGTTGTGGAGCACAGAGGATCCCCGCGGGTCCTTGGGGTGGGAGGACTTGTCCTCCCGAGGCTCTTTGGGCAGATAGAAGGAGTAGCGGACCCGGGGCGGTGTCATCTTCCCCACAGAGAGGACCTCCACGGTCAGGGGCTCCAAGATGGGCCGGGAGGCCTGCAGGCTCTCCACCGCCGTCCCGGTGCCACTGTAGCGCAGCAGGCTGCCCTTCACCACCAGGTCCCGCTCCACAGCCGACACCACAAAGTGCCCGTTGAGCAGGTACTTGCCTTGGCTGTTCTTCAGGGCCAAGTAGTTGTCGTCTCCAATCAGCCCCTTGTAGCCGCGCTGGCGGATGTCGATGCTCGAGGCGCCCGCGGGGATGGCCACCACAAAATTGTACCCATGCCTGAGGTCAGAAAGAGGGGCGTGCGTTAATCAGATGCCTGGACATGAGGACCCCGTGTCCCTCTCAAGTCACAACTGATCCCCATTTCACAAGGCCTGGGGCAGGTCACGAAGATGGCAGAACACAAAGACTAAGCAGGCAGCCTCATCCGCCACTCCACGGGTCCGGGAGGTCCCCTCTGAGGGGTGGTGTGCAAGCCTGTCGTCAGTCCTCTAAACTACATAAACCGGCTGCATCGCCAGCATCTTTTTCCTTCAGTAAATTTATATTTTGGTGAATTCTAGCATGAGAGTAAAAGCACGAGTTTTGGAGTCAGAGTGATTCCTGCCACCCGCTTAGCTGTTGGCCTTGGAGAAGTTACTCAGCTTCTCAGTTTCCTCATCTATACAAGGGAGAGCACGACTGCACAGACCCCACCGAATTGCAATCAGGATTAAATACGCTAAAGCAGAGGAAGCATGTAGCATGCCGCCTGGCACACAGTAAGCACTCAATAGACATTAGCTATGAGGGGGAGGAGAAGGGGGAGGAGGTGGAGGAGAGAAGTCCACAGTCCCTGAGGCCAAGGCTGGGGCTGGATGCAGTGAGACACACTGGCCCTGAGCCAGGGACCCAGATCAAGCCTTGGCTGGGACGCCAGCTCCCTGGTGGCTCTAAGCAAGTCAGTCTGTCTGGGTTTTGCCATCCTCATCTATACAATGAGTGGGTCAAACTAGAGGATTTCTAAGGCTCCTTCCAGCTCCAGTGGTCCGATAAGGAACACCTGCCATTGAACCAGTGAAGCAAATCTGGGCTGTTTACCTTTAATTCCCCATGTAGCCTCCCCCTTGCAGATGCCTGTGAAGGACAGCATGGAACACCATCCGCCTGCAGTGCCTGAGCTACCAGAGAAGTTGTCCACCTAGGTGCTCAGCTGAGAGTGCTGTGTCCAGTGGGGACAGCTGAGGTTCCCGGACAGCCATCTAGCCCTTTCCATCATCAGCACCCGGGCTCCTAAGTTTTCAGAGCAAACCACACCCCCTTCAACTAAGACCTCAGGGGCTCTGCCTGCCCCAGCTTCTTCCATAACATGGATCAGACTTTCCAAGGACTTTCCCCAAAAAATAAAAGGGGATGTGCCAGACCTCAGAAAGCTAGGGAGCCCCAGGCTCTGGAGTTGGGACAGAGGAGGCCCAGAGAAATTTCTTCAGCTGATCCCGGCGCACATCTCCCAGGAAGGGGGATTGCCTCAGTCCCAGCCACGCACTCCACTGTCTCTCTGCAGTTTATTGCCATTGTCACCTTAATGCTGTCCCAGGCCGGGGCCTCAAGCTCAGGGAGATGAGAGGCTGTCACACTTGTCTCCAGGTCTGTTTTGTTTGGTTCTCATCATCGTGAACATTTAGGGAGCATTTATATGCACCAGATACTGTGCCAAGAATGTCACCTGAATTAACTCCCTGAATCCTCACAATAGCACAACATGAATATATCAGTGTCATACCCACCCTACCAGTGAGGAAACCTACAATTCTGGAGATTGCATCAGTTGCCCACGGTCATCCAGAAAGTGGAGAACTGAGATTTGAACACAGTTCAGTCTTACTCCAGAACTCCACACAGACCCTAACAACGCCCTGCTGTCTCCCTGAATGTCGTCTCCCATTAAGTGGTGTCCTCCTTGAGCATTCTTCTTTGTTAGATGAATGAATGAATGAATGAATAGCTTACTCGTAGAAGAGTATGAGTGGGCTCCACAGCAAGGGTACTGGCCAGGATCTAACATTCACCCCAATCTAACCCAAGCTTCCAACGCCTGGGGGCAACTCCACTCACCCTTCCCCACCCTGAACCTGACTGCACCCTCCAGGGCCCAGAACTCACATGGGCTTGGTGAAGAGTCCTGTCACCTTCTTACAGCTCTTATTGTCTCCCCCACACACCCCACATTTGTCGAACTTCTTCTTGGAGCCCAGGTTCCCGTCGCAGCCAGCCTTGATGCACTTGCCTTGGACGCAGACCGAGGTGGAGTCGGGAGTACACGGTGTGCCATCCACCACCTGCAGCACCCACAGGAGGGGGAGAACAGGAGAGAGGGGCAGCTCAGCTAGATGCTCCCCAGGAGACCCTGTCCCTGCTCTGGTCTCCTGCCAGAGGCTCACTCACCTTGGGTGCCAACACGTAGAAGTAGCCGGTGCCGTTGGCTCGGCAGATGAGCTTGCACTTGTCCCGGGGAGACACGCCTGAGTACTTGGGCACCCACGCCACGGCCAGGGTGAGCCGGTTGGTGCTGTGGTTGTAGCCATTGAAAGCCTCACACTGCTCCTCCCGGAAGCTCTTGCCAGAGGCTGGGGAGGGAGAAGCACATGCAGGAGGCTAAAGGGAGGGGCAGTGGGGGGAGAGGCAAAGGAGAGATGCCTCCGGGGCGCTCAGCCTCCTGCGACTCTAAACAGCTCCTCCTCACCCTCAGCGAGTGATCACCAACACTGAAGCCACCCCATGGGACCAAAGGATGGGCACACATGATGATGCCTCCCCAGGCAATGTGCCACCTGCCCCAGGAATCGGGCCTTAAATGACCTCCACAACAGGTATCCTAAATAGTTCTGTGCTATAGAGCCTTTCAGCAGTCTTTCCATACTATTTTCAGAATGTTATTAAAAGCATAAAATAAATTGCATAGATGACAAAGAATACCATTATTTTTAAATACAGCTATCAATCTATTTTGAAACATACTTGTGATGTGTGTGCTTCCTTGTTACTCATTAGACAACAAGATTCCACAAGAACTCCAATAACCACCGCCCTGCTGAAGCAGTGACTGGCACAAATAGCTTTTTGAGAAGTCTGCACGACTGAGATGTCGCATGAAAACATCCACAATCTCTACTGGTGACAAAGCCACAGGTCCTGCCACTAGGATTGTAGTTTGTTGCCTATTTAAAGGAAATACTAAGTTTTAGATAGAAAGGTTAGTAAAAAATACTGAATTTCTAATTGAAGGCAATATTAAATTTTAGATTAAACAAGTTAATAAAAATAGAGATGTAATTTTCTTGCAACCCAAGTTCATAAATAATTCCTGCTTATGAAGATGGCTTCAGGACTACGTAACTGAGGGGACTTCTGGTGCCCCGTTCCCTCGGGCCATTTAACCTCCCAGTCTAAGTCACTGCACGAAAACACCCTCGCCAAAGGGGAATGGACAGAGAAACGATCCCAAGAGGACTCTGCACCTCTACACTTCCAAACTTTGTCCTAGGGAATAGAACCTTCTTTTTTTGTTTTTTTGTGTTTTTTTTTATTTTTTTTGGTGAGGAAGATTGGCCCTGGGCTAACATCTGTTGCCAATCCTCCTCCTTTTGCTTGAGGAAGATTGTCACTGAGATAACATCTGTGCCAATCTTCCTCTATTTTATGTGGGACGCTGCCACAGTTTGGCCTGACAAGCAGTGCTAGGTCCAAGCACTGCTTGGATCCGAACCTGCGAACCCCGGACTGTCGAAGCAGAGTGCATGAACCTAACCACTATGCCACCGGCCAGCCCCATAGAACCTTCTTTTTTAATTGAAGTATATCCGACACACAATATCCTATTAGTTTCTAGTGTACATCATAGTGATTTGATATTTACATACATTGTGAAATGATCACCATAAGTCCAGTTACCATCTGTCACCATACAAAGTTACTGCAATGCTATTGACCATATTCCCTACACTGTATATTACATTTGCAGTAACTCTGTACCTATGAATTACCCGGAGAAGGGCATGACCTCCAGCCTTGCCTCCCAGGGCCCAGCCACGCCTGCCCTCCCCTCTCACCTGGGCTAGGGCAGGTCTCCAGGCTGCAAGATCGGTATTTCACCCTCACGCCCTCGCAGTACTTGCCCCCGTTGCCAGGGGTGGGGTTGCTGCACTGCCTCCGAGCCAGCTGCACGCCCCCGCCACAGGTGCGCGAGCAGGGGCCGTAGGGCTCCCATTTGGCCCAGGAGCCGTCCACCTGTGAGGAAGAGTCTGTTAGTCCTCCAGGGGTCAGGGTGCTGCACCCATGCCCTGAACCTACAGAAGAGCTAGACCGGTGCAGCCTCCGTGATGCCGTCCCACCGGAACGAGATGCACTTTGTATCACGAAGGGGAAAATGACAAGCAAACGAGCAGCGTGCACGGGGCCCACACAACACTTCAACTGGTTAATTAGCAAGCGCCAACTGGTCCCAGTCATATGAGGGCACTCGGAAGACAGGCCTTTCCAGGCTGTGCAGTCAGGCAGCAAAGGTCTACAGTCCCCTCTGCCCTCCCCACACGGGGGTCTGGAGCAAAGAGGGAAACCCCCTGAAGTTTCAGGAGCTTCATCTGGAAAAACGGGGCCATTAATGCTCAGGTGGGAGGTGGGACAGAACGGTTAAATGATGCAACGCGTATGAAAATTCCTAGCACCGAGCTTGCCACTGCGCAGGAGTTCAACATTTCTCCTTATTTACTTCTGGTGTATTTACAAAAGGCACCAAATCTAAGGCACGGCCAGCCCCCAGCCTTGCCAGCAAACCTTGTCACCACAGACATCTGAATATTTTTATTTGTAAATGTTCTATAATTCAGACTTTTCACCAAACCAGACTGATCTTAGTCTCAATGAGGGGCTGAATTTGAGAATGTTTCACTATAAGCAGTTCTAATGTTTGTGCTAAGAGGAGGTAGAGATAAGAGACTATTATGCAATCTTAAAACTGTGTTTGGAGTTGGAGTGAATTATGCAGTGTTGTTTTGTTTTCTAACAGGGTGGATAGGGGATAGAAAATTTATAGTCTTCATTATGTTTTTCTTAAGATGACAGTAAAGTGAGTTTCCATCCGCTGAACACACGTAAGTTGGGCAATAGAGGAAGCAGCCCAGTTGGACAAACCTGGGAATAAACATTGTCACAGATCATCCAAAGCACTGAACCCACATGGAGCTAAGCAGGCACCAGCTGCGTGTGACAGATACTTTAACTCTTGTCTGTATACGTATTCTATCTGTCCTTCTGTCAGACTGTTCTTGTTTCATTGTGTCAACAGGCCTGTTTCATCCTGTAACAAACACTTCCCCTTAACTCTGCTCCCTCCTCAAACCCCATCGCAGCCTCTCACTTCCAGAGATCCTCCCCATCCGTGCTTTCTGCCTCCTCCCTCCTCAGTGCCCAGCGCCCCATGGAAGCTGCTCTCTCAAAGGTCAGCAATGGCTGTCTACAGAGGCAGGGCCTACACCTGGTCATCTCCAGTTCTTCTTCAGTACTTAACAGTGTTCCTGTGGCTTCTGAGATGATGCTCTATTTTTTCACCTGGCATCACTTCCTCCCACCCATTCCTACAGGGAACATTCATCGTGCTCCTGCCATGTGCCATTCATGCCTTCATTCACCAAATATTTGTTGAGTTCCTACTACATGCCTGGTGCCATGTGCAGCGAATCCCTGCCCCACAGTGACTGCATCCTCGCAGAGAAGATAGAGGATGAAAATAAGCCTGTGCGTACAGAGTGGAGGCGGGAGGGCCTCAGTCAGGTGGGCTGCTCTGAATTACAGGGGCCATGGGGGCCTCACTGCTGAGGTGACATCTCTGCAGAGGCCTGAAGGAAGTACAGGAGTGAGCTATGCAGACACTAGGGAAAGACACCCTGAGGAGGGATGTGCCCAGAGTATTCCAGCATCACAAGAGTGAGAAAAGCAGGAGACAGTGAGAAAAGAAGGCAGAGATGGACTCACTCATTCTGAGCGAGGAGTAGAGCCTCTGAATGGTTCAGAGCACAGAAGCAGCATGACCTGACTCCCATTGTAAAGGACCCCTCTCTGGTGGGAATCGTCTGTAAGGAGTAAGATCAGAAGCAGGGAGATCCATTAGGGGGCAATTGCAATAATCCAGGGAGAGGCGATGGTGGCTTGGACCAGGGTGACAGCAGCTGAGATGGAGAAATGGTTACATACTGGACTTATTTTGAAGACAGAGTCAACAGGAATTGCTGAGGTATTGGATGCGAAGTATGTGAGAGGAAGAGGGTGTTGGCATGAGCAACTGGAAGATGGAGCTGCCACAGCAGGTTTAGGGGAGATGATCAGGAGCTCAGTTTTACAGATCTTATGTTTTAGATGCTTAACAATTATCCAAACGGAGATGCCAAGATTCAGTGAGACATTCAGGTCTGTAGTTCAGGAGAGAGGTCTGGGCTGGAGATATACATTTGGGAGTCTTTAACATACAAATATAAATAGTATTTAAAGCCATCAGTCTAGACGAAGCGCCTAAGAAGTTAGTGTGGATAGTGAGAAGGCTAAGGACTGAGCCCTTGAGCACTTCAACACTGGGAAAACAAGAGTGAGGAAGAACCGGTAAGGGAGACTGAGAAGGGGCCAGTCACGGGGGAGGGAAACCAAGAGACAGTGAAGACTGTGTTCCCCGGGGAGAGAGTGATCATCCTGTCAAATGCTGCTAACAAGTCGGGCAAGATGAGGAATGATAACTCGTCATTGACTTTAGCAATGTAGAGCCCATTTGGTGAGCTTAATAAGAGTTATTTTGAAGGAATGGTAGGAGTGAAAGCCTGACTGGAATGGGCTCCAGAGAAAAATGGCAAGACTGGAACTGGAGAGAGCAACTTGATCCAGCTCCTTCAACAACTTTGCTGTAAGGGCGTCAGAGAGATAGGCTGCAATATAGAGAGGAAGTAGGATCACGAGAAGTTTTGTTTAAGATGGGAAAATTACAGCAAGTTTGTATCCCGACAAGAATGATTCAACCCAAGAGAGGGCAAAATCTGATACTGCAGGAGAGAGAGAGAGGAGAATTGATAGAGCGCTTTCCTTGAACAGATGAGAGGGGACAGTAGTCTACTGCAACGCACAAGGTCTGGCCCCAGCTAAGAGCATGGACAGCTCGTCCACGGTAAAGGAGGAAAGGTAGAGTACGGGGGCACAGAAGCAGCTCAGACACTGGATGGAGTGGCGGGAGCTGGAGAAAGTTCTCTTCCGATTATTTTATTGCTTCTTTTTTCTTAATAAGAAGCAAGGTCACTGCCAGAGTGAAAATGAGGAAGAAAGAGTCGGTAATGGGAGGAGAGAGGTGAAGGTGTGAAATAATAGTTCAGGCGATTGGGAGAGTGAGTGAACTAGGGAAATCTATAACTCCTGGCAGCATTATGGGCCCACCTAAGTTTGAATTTAAACTGAGACCAGTGAGCACTATAGCATGTCTCTGTCCAGCCATATCCACCTATTCTGGCACAACTGAGTAGGTAAGAGAGTTGGATTCCACCAGGGTGGTGGCTTATCCAAGTGAGTAGGATGAAGAGAGACAGGGATATGGGAGTCAAGAGTGTCTGTGAAGGACGGCTTCTAACAAGGGACCACAGAATCTCAGCTCAATAAAGAGATTGGTGAGGGCATGAGAAGAGCGACGGATGATGGAAAGATGGTCAGATCAATGGATTGTAGGTCCAGATGGGACTGAAGATATGTTGGAGTCCAAAAACTAGAGGGAGTGAGCTGGGATAATAGGGTCTTGGTGGTCAGTGGTATTCTTGAAAGTGAGATCACTGCCAGGCTGCAATGATTAGTCAGAAAAGCTTTGGACTTTGACCTTTTCTCCGTAGGGCAGTGTCCTCTGTGAAGGGCTAGGTTGCAGTTAAAACAGGGTAGCAAAGGGACTATTCAGAAAAGTGGTTGAGGATGTAGTGTATTTTACTGCTGATGGACTGAGAACTCCAGAAAGCATGTGGGAAGATTGTGCTTCTCAGATCACATTTCCTGCATCCAATATCCTCTTGGCCAATCTCTTTATCCTCCAGACTCATCTTCCCAAGAGAAGAGGCTAGCCAGTCACAGCCTGCTTGATCCTGGTGATGATCTTGTCCTCAGGACCTTCTAGTCTAAACACATCAAACCAGTGGTCAAGGCAGATGCCACCTAGCCCCAAACCACCTTTCCCAAAGATGTTTCCGATGGAGCCCTCACCCACCCAACCCTCCCGCCTGCCCCACCTCCCTGACTTTGCTCCACCTCTGCTTATTGAGACCCTGCTCATCCCTCAAGGCTCTCTTCAAATCTGACCTCCTCATCAAGTTTTGTCACACTCCTCTAACCATCATTAGTCTCTCATCCCCTGATCTGCCAGGACACACTGTCACACTTCTGTCATAACACATACCACACACCTCTCTGTGTCTTGTTTTACAGTTCCATTTCTAGCTTCCCCAGTAGACTGTGTGCCCTCTGAGACATTGCCTGAGTTCTACTTATCTATCTGACACCACAGTATCTTACACAGTTCCCTGGACACAGTGGATTGTTGCCGAATAAATGGTTGAAGGTTTAATTAAATATATATTCCCAAAACACAGAGAAGGATTTTACATAATTCTGTACCACACCCATCTCAGGGCAACTGATAAAGTGCTTGGTGAACACTTTCATTCTTCTGCCTCTGGGCACCTAAACCCCAAGCCAAGCCTGCCTGCAGCCGGGGTGGAGGACGAGGATGAGGGACGAGGATGAGGGACGAGGATGAGGGACGAGGATGAGGGACAAGGAAGAGGGATGAGGATGAGGGACGAGGATGAGGGACAAGGAAGAGGGATGAGGATGAGGGAC